>NC_143017.1:49383210-49534371 GCF_055824585.1 Amblyomma mixtum | reverse complement strand
ACCCGAGCTTGCCTTGCGGCAAGTCGCCACTCATTTCCGGGTCCTCAAATGACCTGGTCGGACACACACCGGGTGCGTTCGACAACGGCGCGGCGCTCTGCCCGGTCGGCCCAGCAGGCCCACCTCCGCTCTCTGCCTCGTATGAAACGCTCCTGCCATCACTAACGCTACGAGGCACTTCCTGCCACCTGCCCGACACCGTCTGCCGTTGCGACAACGTTAGACTTCCTGCTGACACTAGCTCCGTGTCGGAGGTCACAATCTCATTCATAGAGCCTGCAGGAATTATATCGCTGCCCTGGTTGCTATCGGACAGCTTGGTCTCGATTGAGCCCGGAACATCGGAATTTCGTTGTTCCTCTTCGTTGCAGAGAGAGAGAGAAACAACTTTATTGCCATAGATTGGCGGGATTTAGGGCAGGTGGGCTTGGTGTGGCCCCCAGGTGGGGGCGACTTCCTGGGCCCACGAAATGAGTGCCAGTTGGATGCTCTTGTCTGGCCTTCTGAGGAGTTGGTTCCATCCGTCTTCGGAGGGAGCTGGCAGTAAGGTTCGAGGGGGCGGATTTCCCGCGCAACCCCAGAGGATGTGAGCCTGGGTGGCGATTTCTCCCTGGTAACAATTTTGGCAGACGGGGTCGTATTCCCCGTCTGTGATGAGTGAAAGTCTAGAATGGCTAAGGATGGAGTGTGTCTGCAACCTGCGGAGCAAGGTGGCTTGCGCTCGATTCAAGTCGGGGTGTGGAGGCGGGAACTGGCGTCTCATCTCTCTGTAGAGGTTGGTAATTTCGGCAAAGGTCTGGGGAGCCTCGGCAAGAGCGTCTGGGTCCGTGGGGCCGGCCGCCCGGTTGGTTAGTCCTCGGGCTAGTCGGTCGACCCCTTCGTTTCCAGAGTTTCCCGCGTGGGCGGGTACCCAGACCAGATTGATCTTATGGTCGGGAGTGCAGCCGCGAAGGATGCGTGCAGCGGGGTGGCAGATAAAACCTGCCGAGTAATTTTGTATCGCTATTTTGGAGTCGCTGAGGACTGTGCGCGTACGTGGGTCAGCGATGGCCAGCGCGATGGCGGTTTCTTCTGCCGCTGTCGGAGAGTGAGCTACTACTGTGGCGGCGGTGACGATAGTAGATTGTGGCGTGGTTGCACAAGCCACGTATGTGTTTGCACTTTTTCGTGCAGCATCTACGTATATTGCGTGTTAGGTATGTGGCATCTAGTGCTTGGGCTTTCAGCTGACGGCGCGTATCATGGCGGCCAGGTAGCATGTTTTTGGGGATTGGTTTTATAACTAGGCGGCTATAGAGCCCTATCGGAATGGGCGTCGTGGGGTGGACGTCGCCTATGGGGTTGATGTTGAGACGGTGAAGTATGAGCCGCCCGTGTTTAGTGCGTGAGAGGCGGTGGATTTGGGAGGTCTTGTGTGCCTCTATGAGTTCTGTGAGCGTGTTGTAGATGCCGAGTTGGAGGAGGTGCTGTGTGCTGGCGTACTGAGGTAGCCCCAGTGCCGCTTTGTACGCTGAACGTATAATGCTGTTCACAGCTTCCTCGTCCTTCCGGCGGAGGTGATAGTAGGGGTAGGAGTAGACTATCCTGCTAATGAGGAAAGCTTGCGTGAGCCGACAGAGGTCATCCTCCTTCATACCTCTCCGGCGGGTGCTGATGCGGCGGATAAGGCCGTTGATCTGATTGGCTGTGGTGCGGAGGCGCTGAATGGCCTCCGAGTTTTGCGTGTTGTTCTGTATTAACATACCCAGAACGCGGGTGGTGCGGACCGGAGGTATGGGATGGGTGTCGACTTGAAGCACAATAGGTTCTTGCGGGTCGGGTACGGGCAGGCGAGCTCGTCTGTCCCTGATGACTAGTAATTCGGACTTCGTGGAGGAGCATGTGAGCCCGTTCGCCTGTACAAGAGTGTACTTTATTGATTGCTGTTTGGAGGGAGTTTTGGATTTCCCCGTCAGAGCCAGAGTTGGTCCACAGGGTAATGTCATCGGCAATATTGAGTGTTTAATGTGAGGTATCTCTTCCAGGAGTGGAGGGAGGCCTCTCATTATAGTGTTGAAAAGGAACGGAGATAGCACTGCTCCTTGTGGTGTTCCTCGGGTGCCTAGTGTGATCTTCTCGCTGTGGAGGTCTGCAATGTGAAGTTCTGCTGTACGGTTATGAAGAAAGTCGGCGATGTAGTTGTAAGTGCGAGTGCCTACATTCATTTGTGAGAGGTTTGCCAGGATGGAAGCATGTGACACGTTGTCGAAAGCCTTGCTGACATCTAGGCTTAGGATGGTTCGTGTAGCTCGGATGGGTCTCGGATCGAGGATGTCGTGTTGGATTTGCCACATAATGTCTTGAGTGGAGAGGCCGGTCCTGAAGCCGATCATAGTGGGGGGGAAAAGGTCCTCTTGGTCTACATGAGTGTGGAGTCTATTGAGTATGACGTGTTCCATGACCTTTCCCAGGCAGGACGTGAGCGAGATGGGCCGAAGGTTGCCCAGCTCGAGTCGTTTGCCTGGCTTAGGTATGAAAATCACTTTGGCATGCTTCCAAGTGTCTGGAAGGCGACCCTCATGCCAGTGTTGGGTGAAGAGGTCCGTGAGTGCCTCGACGGACTGATCTTCGAGGTTACGAAGCATCTTGTTGGTTATGTGGTCGTCGCCAGCGGCCGCGGTGGTTTTAATTTGGTTGAGGGTGGCGCGGACTTCTCCTGCCGTGATGTCGGCGTCCATGTTGGTGTTCTGAGCACCCGTGTATCCTGAAGGGATGGGAATTTCAGTGGAAGTATTGATGTATTTGTCTTTCAGGGTAGCGAGGAGTTCCTCATTTGTTCCCTGAAAAGCGTGTATGACACGGGTGAGGTTCTTGTGAGATGTGGATTTGGTGTGAGTTGGGTCCAGTAGATGTCTGAGCAAGAACCACGAGTTTTTGCATCCTAACTGGCCGTTAAGACGGTCGCAGGTTTGATGCCATTGCTCCTGACTCAGTTTGATGGAGTAAGCTTCGATCTCTCGCTCGAGGCGAACGAGACGGAGCTTGAGGGGTCGATTGTGTTTTTGGCGGAGCCAGCGAGCGCTAAGACTGCGCTGGGCCTCCCACATGTGTATGAGTTTGGCGTCGGGAGAGGGGCCATCCTCGTCCTGGGTAGTCGTGGAGGTGGCATTGGCGGTGTCTTCGAGCAGCGAGTTTGTCCATGTGTCCAGGTCTTCTATGGGGGCCGAAGTGCGTTTGGCGCGCACGTATCGGAAGGCGTCCCAGTTAGTGTGCCTGATTGTTCGGTTGGGGGCTTTGCTGTGTGTAGCCGTGAAGGTTGTGCTGAGAACATAGTGGTCGCTACCTATGTTCATGCCGAGGTTTTCCCAGCGTGCGTCTGGGATGTTGCGGGCGAAAGTGAGATCGGGGCAGCTGTCCTGTGAGACACTGTTTCCAATCCGAGTAGGCCTGTCGGGGTCTAGGAGTAGTGTCAGGCCCAGTGTTTGGGCTGTCTCCCACAATTTGGCTCCCTTACGACCGCATGCTTTGCGGGGGTAGCCCCACTCGGTATGCGGCGCGTTGAAGTCACCTTAGATGAGTAGCATCCCTGTTTGTGCAGTCGCGCAGGCCTTACGAACGAGGGTTGCCACTCGTGTGCTTTTGTCGATAGGGGGGCTGTAGACGTTGAGGATGTGGAGCGAGGCTTGTGAACGGCTGTTCAGTAGGACCTGTACGAAAGTGTGCGGAACCTCGGGGTAACTAAGGTCTATATGATTAGCTGCTAAATTTCGGTGGACCAGGACGGCGGTGTTGGGCCGGTGGTCTGGTGTCGTTTGTTGGTTATATGCGGCGTAGCTGGTAAGTTTCGTGTCCATGTAGGTTTCCTGAAGTGCGATGATGTGGGGGGTGTGCGGCTGGGCCTGCAGGGTGTGCTCCAAGGCTCGCCGCTTCGCCTTGAAGCCCCTGCAGTTCCATTGCCAAACTGTGAAGGGGGAGCTAGCCATCGCGTTTCCCGTAGGGTTCGGGGCGCTGTAATAGCACGACGGGTGATTTAAGAATGCCGCCTGCACGTGAGCGCGCGGTTGCACTCTCCGACGTGGCGACAATAATGGGTGCTGGGTAGTTAGGAGGGGTTGTCGACTTTAAGGGGGTTGCGGATGTCGGGGGATTCGTGAGGGTATCGAGCCTGGCATGAAGGGTTTGGATGTTGGCTGCCATTGCGGCGCAGCTTTATATTAGACGGTCAATGGTGGGGGCGAGTCGAAGGAGAGCACCCTCGAATTGGGCCATTCGCGTATCAGCTGCCTCGAATTTGGCATCTATGTCTGCTTGTGAGGAGGGGGGAGGTGCTTTACGCTTCGTGCGCTTAGACTGCTCAGTGTCCATGCGTGGATCACCTACGGGGTCGGATGTGGGAGCGTGAGCCACCTGCTGCGGTTGCAATTTGGGGTTTGCCTGTGCTGATTCTAGGCTATGAATTTTAGCGTTTGCTTTGGCCAATTGTAGCTGTAGTTCCTTGACCATGTCTGCCAGCTCCCTTACCTGTGAATCTGGTGGAGAAGCGGTGACTTGTGCAGGAGTCTTCCATCCAACTTGTTTGGCTGCTTTTATCTCCGGCCGGCCTTGACAGCTGGCCCGAGAGCTGCGTGAGGCGGATGTGGAACAGCTGCGAGTGCTGCTGGAAGGGCTGTCGCTGCCAAGCGGGGGGAAGGAGTCGTCCCGAAGTAGGTTGTGGTCGCTGCGTTTGCGGTCTCGGGACCGGGACTGGCGTCCGGGGTTTGCCGAGTTGGAGCCGGTATCGGTGTCAGTGACCGATGGGGAAGACTTGGGCGGAGTGGAGGACGTGAACCGGTATTTGCAGCTTCTGCTGCCTGTAGGGTGGGCACCTTTGCAGACGATGCATGAGGCTTGGCACGTGGGCGGTTGGCCAGCTGGAGGAGGGTCATGGGCTGCGCCACAGCGTCGGCAGGTTGGTTGTCGCGGGTGGGGGCACACATCCGCCCTGTGGCCTAGCTTCCGGCAGTTGAAGCATGCCTCCGGACGGCTTTTGTAGGGGAACACCTCAAAAGTGAAGCCGAGGTACCTCACGTAGCGGGGTAGCTTGGCATTAGCGATAGTCACCACGAAATGTCGTGTGCGGCCCATGCGGCGTGCGGCGACTACGGGGAGATCGGGGTTTCGAGCTTGGAGCTCAACGAGGATCTCAGCGTCGGTCTCGTGACTGTAGGCTCTATATATGATTCCTCGCACGGAGTCATCGGGGGCTGGGGCGTACGTGGCTACCAGGATGGCGTTGGAGTCAATGGTTAAAGTTCGTATTTTAGCATACAGGAACGCCCGTTCTTTCTCCGGTGTGCTGATGGTGACAGTGTTGTTTGTGGGGTGGACGCGGACTTGGTCGGCGGTGATTGCAAGGCGGCCGTCGATCTTGGCGGCGTTGTAGATGGCCATCGCCAATTTGGCCGGGCCAACTGCGTTGAGGTCGACGGTGCCTTGCGGTCTGAAGACGATTTTGTAGTCCTCTATAGGCAGGCGAAGAAGTGGCCGTATTTTAGTTGGCGGTGGTGGACGGCCGCGGGGTCGTTGGTCTGACAGGCCAGTGGTGGCTGCGGGCGTTTGGGTGGTGGCCGGCGGCGTTGCCGGTGGTGACGGGCGTATGTAGCGGCGTTGCATTTCGAGTGCCGTCCAAGTGCCATCGGCCAGCTCCGCGGCGGTAACATCCGTGCCGGTGACTGTGTACTGCATCTTTAAATGCAGGGAAGCGCCGTCGAGGCGAAGCGGGCGTCGCCGCCGCAGGTGGGAGCAGAGCACGCGCTAGGCGTGCTGAGCCGTTAGGCCTAGCTCCCGCGGTCGGGCGTGGCCGCAAATCGGCCGTAAAATTGAAGGCACTCGCCTGAAAGTGGTTAAAAGTCCCACAGGTGACGCCGGATCGGTGGCGGGCCGTCATGTGAAAAATTGGTGGCTGTAAATAGCCGGAAACTGGTGAAATCGCCGGGAAATCGCAGACCGCATATAAGATGCATCCGCTCGCTCCGAGCGCAGTCGGCGTTCCCCTCCTCTTCGTTGCAAGCCACTCGCGGTGGCGGAGGAGCTGTGACATTTTCGCGCCCTTCATTATTCTCGCTTGCGCTCTCTGCGGCCTTTCCTAATAAAGAGGCGTCCGCGCATATCGGCTGATTGCCTACAGCGACCTGACTGCTCCTTCCTCCACCCGTGCTTGAGAAGCATAAGCCTTTATCTTCTAGCACATGCGGCCTCTCCACTCGGGACCCGGAGCAGTTCTCCCTGGCTAGTTGACTAGCTCTCCTCGACTCTTTGAGCTGAGCCAGCTCGAGCTCTAGCTGCTGGCGCCTTGCTTCTAACACCTGAAATCCGGAGGTTTTTCCTCGCATAGCGGCGACTTTCCTCCATTCACTTTTGCAAGCTCAGCCTGATAATAAGCTAAGCGCGCCTTCGCCAATTCCACTCGATACCTCACATCGAGTGAGGGCCGGCATGGATAACCGTCCATACCGCCGTCTGTACCCCTCAACTGTCCTACCGGCTCGAACACATGCACAGGGACGCTAACAATGCGACGAAGGAAACTCACAGTTTCGATGCGTTGATCCGCATTGCCAGCCCTCTGGTGTCGGAGTCCACCACCACTTTCACCGCACGCTGCGATGAGCTGTCACACGCTGCTGGTCCTGTGCACGTTGTCGTCACTTGCCTCGACCCGCCGATGACCGTCGAGTTCTCGACGCGCTGCTTCCTTGACAGGACGCAGTCCCGCGTTGCTGGACTACTGCCGTGGTCCTTACCTCCTTGCCGCCGTCTCTCCGCAGGTCCTTTCTCGAACGCTGCAGTTGCCTGATCGTCGCCTTTCTCCCTGTCTTCAATCTTCTTCCTGCGCCGTCTTCCGATGGCCGCAGGATCCTCGTCGACTGCGCCAGTAAATTTCACAGGTTCCCTATCTTCGTTGCACCAGGGGTGCCCCGTCAGAGACGGTCTCAAGATGTGTTGACACGCAGGGATAAAAAAGGGAATAACTGAAGATTTATATACAAATATTTACAGAATATACAAGTTAGATACAACGGCAAAAAGACAAACAACCAAAAGGCGTAACTGGCTAACACTAGGGGAGGCCCCTACTCGGCGTAGCCGAAGATGCGTAGCATCTCACCTTAGCGCAGAACCCCGCTTCCGGCTCCGGGGCCCAGTTTTAAAGCCCTAAAGGCCCGGCCCACATTCCGTAGCTTCCAATCATGTTGCGGTCTTAACATCATTGGTTCATCCAGGGCATGGCCAGCCCTCCAGCTTCCGTAAGGTAGAGCACTCTCTGCACCACAAAATAAAAACAAACACAAATAGACATTCGTGCCAGCACGTGCGCGAATCGGTACCGCGGGGCGGGGTGGACACCCGTACTTCTTGGCGCGTTCGCGAGCGGCCGCGTTCCAAATAGGAGATGCTTCTCTTCGCTTTGAGCGCCCGCAGCCGCGTTCCGATGACCCCGCGTACACTACCGATCCCTTACAAGGACTATGAACTTTCTCGTCTCCGTTAAACGATTCTCTATTTCCAGGGTTGAGTGGTACATCTGGTGATCACTCATATGTGCGCGCTTGAGTATTCATTACCATTACTTATCATGTACAACTGAACGTTGTGTGCATTCTATTGGTTAAATAATAACGTGCAAAATGGGCCTCTACTATCTTCGGCTATTGGCCCAGAAGATTTTTGGGAATGCTTTTTGTATTCACTTTGAAAGATAAATAAAATAAAAAATAAATTTATATCAAATATTTTTTGGGATATGATTGCCCACATCGACTATCTGGATGGATACACAGACTGTAACGGGGAACTTAATGCTAGAACTCTGTGAGCAGCGCAAGCTAGTTATTTTAAATAGAATAATTTAAAGTGAGGGACAAGTCACTTGGGAATACCAGAGCAGCTGCACGATCATTGACTACTGCCTAATGTCGCCGAGCATCTATAGCAAGCTCGCAATAATGAAAGTAGACGAGGAGGGGGAAAGTGACCATAGGCGTATTAAGGCGAAAAAGCCTTTAATGCCTCATCGTTGTCAACAGAAGATTGTCTGCAGAAATGTCACACTTTGTCTAGTCAGACCAGAAAAAACATCTTTGTGCACGATGGGATTCGAACCACCATCCTTCCGCTGCGCAGCCGAGCGTACTAATGGCTACGCTACTTCCTGCCAACGCATATGTGGTTCTCCTTGTCTAGGACGCTGGAGAGTGTTTGCAGAAAGGCGTCGGATCAGACGGATGCCTCCCAAACGCCCTCCAGTGTCTCCAGCATTTAAGATTCTCAAACAGTTGTGTACCTAATTAACATCTTAACCGCACATCAGTGACACAAGCAGCGACACCGCTCTTAAGGCTTTCGCCTCACCGCACTTTAGATCAACAAATTGCCCCCCTGAATTTTTTTAGTCTGCAGATGAGAGTCCTGATCAAAAGAGATGTGACAGAAACATACAAGCTGCATAGAATGTTTACTGCAATCGAATCAGTGCGTAAGCACGTATTTGTGCTACGTAGAAGACGACAGATGAGCAGGCAGTGCGCGGGACGGAGCGCTCGCGCTGTAGACCTGTTGCTAACAGAGAATGGAACAGACAACAGACGATTTAGCTCGGGGCTGGTACCCTTCAGATTTGTGCTCACACACTAAAAAGGGAACGCAAATTTAAACGACGAAGAAAGAACTCTATTAGCAGCAGGCGCTGAGGAAGCAATAGAGAAGTGTCCTATGAAATAGTGGGATTACAGTCAGAACGACTCATTGGTACGAAAATGAAACAATAAAATTGACCAACCACGGTTAAGAGGAAGCCATGAGGTTGGTGAAATAAAGAAACTAAGGACATCGAACAAAGACGGGTAGCTTCAAGAGAACAGAAAGAGGAAAAAAAGGCGCAGTTATCACAAGAGGAAATAGACCAAAAATGGGAATCTTATCGGCGAAAGAAAGTGGATGTACGGATCCTCGTACAGAGCAAAATAATGCACTCCACGTATCGCTGGACGGCTGAAGTTCAAGATGCAACTAAAAGTGGAAGAAGAAAATTTTTGAACAGTATAAGTCACGGTGTAAAAAGAAATAAAGAAAGCAGAAACTGATTCGTATTGCTGAAGCAAAATTTTTAAGAAAGACGACGCTGTCACATACATCACATCAGTTATAGCTAACAAGGGAAGGGGAAGGAGGGGCTCATTATAAATATGAGAGAAGCCAACAGCCACAGAAACCTAGGGGCACAGGGGATTTTTTTTATTTTAATTATTTTTTTTGTGGTGTTGATCAAGTAAGAATATTACTGAATATGTTGTCGCTTAAAGCTAATTGATTAGAAAAGCAGAAGAAAAAACGATGGCGTTCTACGTCACACCAGCGGTAACTCAGGACGTTCCACGTCCGCCGCTTACGAACGTGGGTGGCGCTGATGAACACTCTCAAGGTTAGGTTATTTGTAAAACATAAATACCCCCGAAAGCAGAAGGTTTGACAGCCGTCGCCGTAGCTCAGAGGTAGAGCACCGGACGCGTAATTCGGAGGTCGTGGGTTCGGATCCCACCGACGGCATGTGGTTGTTTTTTCTTCTGCTTTTCTAATCAATTAGCTTTAAGGGACAACATATTCAGTAATATTCTTACTTGATCAACACCACAAAAAAATAAATTAATTAAAAAAAAAATCCCCTGTGCCCCTTGGTTTCTGTGGCTGTTGGCTTCTCTCATATTTATGACGAGCCCCTCATTCCCCTTCCCTTGCTTGCTTAATTGCTTAGCGAGGGTCTCGGTTCTGGCAGCCTTGACGCCATAGGAAGCATAAGAGGGTTCTCACACAGCTTCCACCCTCGCCGTTCGATGGCGTTCTACGTCACACCAGCGGTACCAGCGGTAACTCAGGACGTTCCACGTCCGCCGCTTACGAACGTGGGTGGCGCTGATGAACACTCTCAAGGTTAGGTTATTTGTAAAACATAAATACCCCCGAAAGCAGAAGGTTTGACAGCCGTCGCCGTAGCTCAGAGTAATAAAGAAAAAAAAAGTCGCTGTAGCTCAGAGGTAGAGCACCAGACGCGTAATTCGGAGGTCGTGGGTTCGGATCCCACCGGCGGCATGTGGTTGTTTTTTCTTCTGCTTTTCTAATCAATTAGCTTTAAGCGACAACATATTCAGTAATATTCTTACTTGATCAACACCACAAAAAATATAAATTAATTAAAAAAAAATCCCCTGTGCCCCTTGGTTTCTGTGGCTTCTCTCATCAGTTATAGCTAAGTAATTTAGTAGCGACGATAGGTTAATCTCGCCGAATAGAGAAGCAGCACAAGACAGCGTAACAGAAACGATCTTCGAACTGGCCCATCCTAACTAGAAAAGGCGGAGGCAAATATTCTTAAATCTACCGTCGGAGGGATGGAAGAAATTCAAAACAAGCTGATTAATGAACATGGTCCAAGAAGCACGGAAGCTTTTTTAAAAGCTTTGGAAACAGTCATGTCAAATAAGCAAAATCCGGACAGCTGGCGACAGATTAGAATGAATTTTATTTATAAAAGAAAAGGAGATAAAATCGACATAGCATCCTTGAGTCCAATTGCGATAACATCTATACACACAAGCTGGCAATGCAGGAGGTAAACTCA
Organism: Amblyomma mixtum; assembly: GCF_055824585.1. Taxonomy (NCBI): domain Eukaryota; kingdom Metazoa; phylum Arthropoda; class Arachnida; order Ixodida; family Ixodidae; genus Amblyomma; species Amblyomma mixtum. The sequence continues at coordinate 49,523,738 of NC_143017.1, read as the reverse complement.
AAAATTCAGATATGGATAGAAAGTAATAAGTTACTCAGAAAACTTCAGAGCGTGTTCAGAAGCGGTCGGCGTTAAGGTGATAGCCTGTTTGTGCTTACCCAATGCATGGAAATAGCTAGGGCGGGAAAGAGGCCTGACTTTAGCCTTACCGGGCATAAGCGGTGCGTACGACAACGTAAATATAGAATTCCTATAGAAAATTCTCAAAGATGGAAGTATTGGTCATGAGATAATTGATTTTGCAAAAAAAAATATACCGAGATAATAAAGTTGAAGTTCGATGGGAAGGGATAAGAAGTGATGCAACGGTCGTGGTACGCAAATTATTAAGGCAGGGTTCTCCTCTGTCACCACTGCTGTTCATCCTCCATATGATAAATATGGAAACAAGGATAAAAGAAAGTAATTTAAGTTATAACTTGTACAGATTAGGCGAAAAAGCCGTTGAGCCTCGGCTCCCGGATTTAATGTATGCTGGCGGTATCTTCTCAGGTGATAGCGGGGAAGATTTTTAGACTCTGGTTCATTCTTGTGGAAATGAAGGAGATGCTCTAGGCTTTACTTTTACACAATAAAGTAATGTCTGATGATTTTCAACGATTCAGTTGATCGAGTCCTTAGAATACACGACCAGGAGGTACCCAGAACGGCAGAATACAAATATCCCGAGGTATAGGTAAACTAATGACAGATATACACGGAAAAGCACGAACGGCCTCTTAGGGCAAAAGGGCTAAGAGATGCTGCGATAATAAAGCATAAGGCATATGGGAATACAACAAGTATGAAGTACTGAGAGGCATTTGGAAAGGAATAATGGTGCCAGGGCTTACTTTTAGAAATGCGGTTTTGTGCCTAAAGGCAGAAGTTCAGTCGAGAGCGGAAATAAATGAGAGGGCTGCTGGAATATTAGCATTAGGTGCGCGCGGCAAAACTGCCTTATGGGCAAAACCACAAACGTCAGATCACTGTATTTTGGACGACGACTGCCTCTTACAATGCCGCGCTTATTCGGGTGGCGCTGGCGCGCCCGTTGCGGTGGTAGCGTCAGTCCAGGCGGGCCTGCGTGCCTCCCTCGGTGAGCACCAGGAGGCGATAGTCACCAGTAGGCACCAGGAGGCACCAGGAGGCGGAGAGGTCGGCCAGTGGGCGGGAAAACGACACTTTCAGCCAGTGGATGCTCTACTCTCTTCCAGGCAACAAGGAAACGGACGAGGTCGGCTTCAAGTTTTACGACACCGAGGAAACCTGCGAGAATGCGAAGGCTATGGCGGAGCAAGTATGCGGAAGCGACGCCTGCAACCTAGACTACGTCCGCAGGGGCGGACGTCAGACTGACTGAGCCAGCCATCGCTCCGCTCCACTCGCTTTGGCAGGAGTGTTTCATATCATCCAGCTTTATACTCCGTTTCACACACAGCATGAAACGCTGCCAAAACTAGCGCGCCTGTTCGCGCAGGCTATGTCCGCACGCAAAAAGTAGTTCGCCATACAACCAAATCTAACACAAATATATTTCATAGCGACAAATCTTAAGTGCCTTGACGGGCACCTCATGGGCTTCGTTTCACCTCTAACCACATTTTCGTCCTGCGCCTCATCGAGATTTCGAGAAGCAAAAAGTACAAGTGGCGGTATGATACGCGGTTGGTAGGGCGAATCGCTTCTGCTAAATCCGCGCCCAAAAAGTAGTTCACACTCCGTGAACGTTATGGCCAGAGACACCGAACACAGAGCCTCTCACAGCTTCCACCGTGATTTTCAATGCTACTGCATCGTTTTATACCGCTCTTTGTATTTGTCCAAACAATGACCGGAGTTTCGAGAAGAACGAATGATACGTGGCGGAGTAATGTATTTGCGCGGACGCACTACTTCAGAAACCTCCGCCGCGTTGCCTGCCATGTATGAAACGCAGTATAGTAGCAAGTGCTTAATCATGCCCAAGAGTTTTTCTCAGGAAGACAATAGTTACGTTGCTTTTTCCTGCTGTGCAATTTTTCTTCAAAGTGAAAAATTACTGATTTTGTGCTTAACTATATGATTTTGTTTGGTAAAGTTTGAATTTCATGATTTGCCACTTTTCTCTGCGCTTCGATATTTGGTAATTTGTTACCATTGTCTGTGCCTACATACTGGAAAACGCTTTATTTTGCCTCTAGAAAAATTGCGTCTTTTTTTATTTTTGCGGCTGAGTCACCGGTGTTATGATGTGTAAGCCAGAGTATAGGCCTCTTTTCCCATCTTTTGCCTCACTCCGAGGCGATATTGTACTTGTAAATGGTCAAATAAAGACTGTCATGTTCTGTTCATTTACCCTCAATTGCAAAAATATACACAATGAGTAGAGACAAGCTAATACCAAAGCGACGAAAAGAATGAGCAGCAAATAAATTACAAACACAAACGTGACATAAGAATTAATGGGAAAGAGTAGGGCCAATAATTGACATGGCGTCTTGTGAAAGGCGATTCTAGTCGGCTTCTGTACTTATCATGAACGAATAAAAGAGAGTTACTGCTACAAGTGACAATATAAGCTGTTTCGCGGTAGAGGCACGACAAGAAATAAGAGAGGCGAGTAATGAATTGGCTATTCAGCTTGAAGTGACAGTTGACGGTACGAAATGAACAAATCTGGACATTTTGCTGCGGCGCCCTTGAAATGCTAATGAATGGATTTTATTTTCTCATATGCGACGCTGGTTGCAGTGTTCTCGTTGAAGAGTGCTGAGTTATTCGGGACAAATTCAAGACGTGTCGAAAGAGAATGGTCCCAGAGAGATGAAGCATGTTCTATTTCGGTCGTACTAATACCTGGTACACTGCTGGTTTAACCACATTAGGTACATTAAAAATGTTGCGGCGTTGAGATTCCACCCTGTGGTTTGGCCCGGTGCTCATTTTAACTCAATGTGATACTAACAAGCAGTGTCGGATATTACGTGCACTCCTGGATACTATTAGGCTGAAACATTACAAATTAATGCTATTGAGAACTTGTTGTTCCCGCTCGACAAGCTGTTGTGGGAACTTGCCGTTCATATACACTAATGTCAGAAGCACTTTGCCTAAACTTGATGCTCTTCGTAATGTGCACGTGATACTACCGAATCTAACCCAGCTATTATTAGCGAAACCTGGCCCAGTTCCTCAATCATCGACTCGGAAATTATTCTGCTTCCACTTGGCTCCAATGTTTATTCGTCGCGACTAAGCTAACAAGGGAGGGGGTGGCATATACTAATCGCCATCCATAGAAGCCTTCCATGAACTGAATCTTAAACTTCATCGAAATTAGAAATATTATTCGTTGTCAGTGCCTCCTGACCACCTATATTTTTCGGGTCCAGCAATATTTTTCAGAATGACTATAGTCGGCTACAACTCTATAAAGAAGCGGCGAATGCCTATCAAAAAAGGCCCTCTAGAAAATAGCGTAGAGCAATTTTATTGACATTGCGGTTCATCCATGGTTAATCCCCTGTAACGCTAGCGTGAAAGGGCATGACGGTGGGTAGTCTTGGAAACCCCATCCGAAAGAACTTCGTAGGTTACGTCGCTTAGCTGACGGAGAACTGCATAGGAGCCGAAGTACTGCTTAAGCAGTTTTTCGGAAAGACCGCGGCGTCGAATGAGGGACCATACCCACGCTCTGTCGTCCGGGGTGAACGTCATCATTCTTTGGCTGCGGTTGTAACGCCGGTTGTTAAGGCCTTGTTGGTTCAGGAGGCGCACTCTTGCAAGTTGTCGAGCTTCTTCTGCACGAAGAGTAAATTCCTCGGCGCACGCGTCGGGGTCTTGGCCATCATGGGGCAGCATTGTTTCCAACACTGTCGACACTTCGCGGCCGTACAACAGACGGAAGGGCGTCCTCCGCCTGGTTTCTTGTTGAGCCGTGTTGTACGCGAAAGTAATACATGGCAGGATATAGCCCCAGTATCATTGCTCAGCGTCAACGTACATGGATAGCATGTCGACGAGAGTTTTCTAGGCGCTCGGTCCGGCAATTTGTCTGGGGATGGTAGGTGGTTGTTTTCCTATGAGTAGTGCCACTCAGTCGCATGAGGGATTACAAGAGTTTGGAATTGAAAACGGTGCCTCTATCCGTGATAATAAGTGCCGAGGCGCCATGGCTCAGGAAGATGCGTTCGACGAAAAACTTTGCAGCCTCGGCTGCTGTACCGCATTGGAGGGCCTTGGTTTCAGCGTAGTGCGTGAGGTAATCTGTGGCGACGATGATCGACCGGTTTTCCGAAGATGAAGTTAAGAAAGGGTCCAGAAGGTCCGTGCCAACTTGCTCAGACGGGACTCTGGGCACTTGTAGGGGATCTAAAAGTCCAGTTGGCTTCTCATGGGTTTTTTTCGATCGTTGACAATTGCGGCATGTGCGCACGCAGTGTCGCACTGTCACCGCAAGCTTAAGCCAGTAATAGTTCTGTTGGGTCCGAGCCAGAGTGTGGGCGTAGCCGAGGTGACCGGAGAGGTGCTTCTTCACGGAGAGGCGCTGGGACGACAAGGAGGTTGTCGCTTCCGGTTGGAGACAAGTTCACTTTTTACAGCACCCTGTTGCGCATACAAAAGGAGGTCTGCATTCTTGCGAAGGGCTGGGGAAGCTCCTTTGCACGTGCTTCCAGAATGTCGATGAGAAGTTTCAGCGCCGGGTCCTCACGTTGCTGATTGGAAATAGTTGCTGTGTCCGCGGCTGCGATGAGAGGAATGTCCGGCTCGTCGTCTCCGCGCGCAACCTGGACTGGAGACCTGGACAGCCAGTCTGCATTGTTATGCTGGCGCCCCAATTTGTATATGATGGTCATGTCGAACTCCTGAAGAAGTAAACTCCAACGTGCAAGGCGGCCAGAGGTATTCCGTAACTTCGTCAACCGGCAGAGAGAGCGGTGGTGGCTTACGACTTGAAAATGCCTACCGTACAGGTAAGGTCGAAATTTCATTACTGCCGTTACAAAGGTGCGACATTCTTTTTCGGTACTGGAATTATTAGGTTCAGCATTAGACAGAGTGCCGCTGGCGTATGCTATGACGCGCTCGGCGCCGCCCTGCCACTGGACGAGTACAGCACCGAGGCCACGTTGCTGGCATGTGTGTGGAACAGAGTCTCCGCACGAGAGTCGAAATGGCCAAGGACAGGCGTAGTTTGCAAGCGCCGCCCTAATTCATCAAACGCCTGCTGCTGCTGCTGTTCTGTCCACGCAAAGGGGCGTCCTCTGTTGTCACACGCGTCAACAGCGCAACAAGTCGATAAAAGTTGGCAATGAACTACCGGTAATAAGCACAAAGACCCAAAAAACGCCGGACCGTTTTCTTGTCCGAAGGAGTGGGAAATTTGGCGACGGCAGCGGTTTTAGCAGGATCCGGCTGGATCCCATGATGGTTGACGACATGGCCTAGCAAAAGGAGCTCCTCATGACCAAAGCGCCATTTTTCAGGACTTAACGTCAGGTCGGCAGACCTTATAGTCTGTAACACAGTCAAGAGGCGCTTAAAATGTTAACGTTGGCGTAAATACAACAACGTCCTCCAGGTACACCAAGCACGCTGTACATTTCAGGCCTGACAAAACAGCGTCCAACATTCTTTGAAGTGTTGCCCGAGCCGAAAACAAACCGAAAGGAAGGACCTCGAACTTATAAAGATACTTCTTCACGAACACTGTCTACTCGCGACCCCGCTCGTCAGCTTCGATCTGTTCATAACCACTTTTTAAGCTCAGCGAAGAAAAGTAGCGCGCGTGCCGCAGCCGGTCAAGAGAATCGCCAATGCGTGGTAACGGGTAGACGTATTTTTTAGTAACCTGGTTAAGTTTCCGGTAGTCAACGCAGAATCGTAGACTGCCATCTTTCTTCTTAACCCAAAACAACAGGCGAAGCCGCGGGACTCCTCAATGGCTGGATAACACCATTCTAGAGCATTTCTTGGACTTGCTGAGCTATGACTTCACGCTCCCGCAATGAGACACGGTATGGGTTTTGTCGAACCGGTCGGGTACTGTCGTCCGTTATAATGCGGTGCTTAGCGAGAAGCGTCTGTTTGACTGCCGACGTAGACGAGAAACAGTCTTGGAACTGATGCAGAAAACCGACTAGTCCTTTCCTCTCGACTGAAAGCCTGGGCTCACATCAAGGACTAACTGGGGTGTTCGACAGGTGGACGTTTCGCTCTGGAAGGCCAGGCAGTGGTGAGTCTCGGAGATGTCCTCGAAGTATGCGACCCCCGTGCTCTTGGCGATGTGTTGCCGCTCGGCCCCGAAATTTGTTAGAAGGATGTATGCCAGGCCGTTGGTTATGATACCTCTCACGATCTCGATATGCTTGGTGGACCCATGAAGGGGCAAAACAGAGCACAAAGCAAATCTGCTTAAGGCCATAAATAACTTCAAGGGTAGCGAAAGGGAGCTCACTGCAGAAATTAGCCGGGGATACATAAAACCGGAGAGTGTTAGTCCGGAAATGGGAGACTACACGGGCACGTAGAATGAGGAAATGCTCAAGAAGATCACAACGTCGTAGGCTCGTGCCGCACTCGCGGATATAAGGAGGGATACTTGCTTGGTGGGAGATACGGTGACCACCCAAATGCTAGCTAACCTGGACGGCAAACCATTGGAGGCTATAACGGACTTTTTTTTAACGAATGCTGGCCGGAAGAAAAAAATCCAGAGGAACGGAAGACGGCAGTTGTTTTTTCCGAAACCCGGTGAGGAGATCAGTATCGAGAATTTGAGCTGTATTTGCTTTCAGAGATGCCTCCTGCTTTACTGCGTTCTGGTTGTTCTACTCGTGTTTTGCACTCAAATCCTTGCGAGGGTGTCAGCAACGCGCCCAAGGACCTCGCACGATGCCGCTTCCACGCACTGAAGTTCCACGCACCGAGATCCGCGGCCGGTTAAAGCACGTTTACAAACAACATAACGGGCTACATATTCAGGTACGAACAAACGCATTTTTATAATAACAAGCAGCGTTGCAAATTACGACAGTGGCGTGCACGCACTAACGTTTATAATGCACGACGTTCAGAGTCGGCTATATATGTTCTTCTTCAAAATCTTAAAATTAACACTGCAGCACAGAGAATTTATTCTTCAATGGCAAGCACCTGGTTCCCCCTGACAAGTGTCATCTTCACTCCCAATAGGTAAGTGCACTAAGAATAGCTACTTTTTGAATGCTGATAGTGTAACTAGTCACAGCTTGAAATTACTGTCAAGTATTTTCAGTTCGTTCATGACACAATGTGAAAGCCGGCGGGCCACCTCGAAAATTATCGTTCAGTAGACGTCAGCGGAATCCGAGATTATCAGAAAACTCCTGTTAGAAGCGGTCCTGTTAATTCATGTTAAAATAAACCCACTTGTATAAGCTTAGGCAGGCGAAACCGCTTTGATAGATTTGTAGAATAAAAACACGGTTCACATCCGCCTATATTTCACATGCAGCGATATCGAAGAACAGTTTTTCAGTGTAACAAACATTCTCGTCGCAAAAACATCGCATTGGCCGAGGTCGAAGAAAAACTCCTCTCGGCATTCGCCAGTGCATAAGCATTACACTTTCGATGGGACGGCACGAACGAGCAATGCGCTCGCTCAGACACCTCGGCGAAAGCAGGGTTCTTGACCTGTGCAAAATACACTTGTAGCGCGCGCTCACTGCTGTAGTGGTTGACGATCGACTGACAGGCCACGAGGCAGAAGCGCAGGAAGAAGAACTGTCTCTACACCGCCGTCCACGACTGCAGACATGGCAGTGAGGCGCTTCATCGGCACAGCAGTGAGCGACCACAGTGCTGGCGATTCTTGGTGAAGGGATATGCTCTGGTGGGGGGATATTTTTGTACGCTGACTTCCGGCGATGCTTATGCGCGACAACGATTCCGTCAAGGGCCACTACAGCGGTCGCGAGGCTCGGAGCCGCTGGTGCGCTGACGCCCTCAAGGATGATCCTGACATTGTGCAGGAAATCGGCCACAGCCGGGAACGACGTCTGTAGAGCGCTGCCCTTGAATGCGTACACCACTGCGGCTGCGTCGAGCCGCTGAGGGCGCAGCGTCAGAAATCCGTTGAGGCCGAACGTGAACGATGTCTCCGCGCCCACCTTCATGGCATCGTGTGTCGTCCTGCTGTCGATTATTCTACTCACGAGAAACTTGTGCAAGAAGAAAAACATGTCTTCCTCCAGAGTGAGCGTCCTGCTCCCCATGGCAGCCAGATATTGCGAGTAGAGGCCGCCGCCGGCCCGCAGGCCACCAGCGAGCCCCGCTCCCGCGGCGTTGGCGCTGGGACTCTCGAATATGGCGCGCATCTGGACCAGGTAGTTGTCCAGGGACTCCTGGAGGAACCCCAGGTGCTCCCGGTTCCAGGTCCACCGGCTGAACACGTGTTCGTAGATGTCGGCGCAGGGTTTTACGGTGTAGTTCAGAAAGCTTTCCGGAGCTTCATACGGGTCGCTGCAAGCCAGGCCCTCACAGCGACGGACCGTTACTGGCGGTTTGCCTCCCAACTTGGTCGCGAGCAGATATATGATACCGCACGCGAGCAAAACGGCGACGGCGGCTACTGGCAGCGTCGATTTGCACAATGCGTCGATTCCAGTGTCATAGCCACTGGTCATGAAACCTGCGCAGAAAAAAAAAAATTGGACCTTTTTTGATCAGAACAGTACGGCTGGTTCACTGCGAAATTCTCAACAGCTTTGTAACGTTTACTTTATGAACGAAGTTCATCGCTTATCGCCGCTAGGTTTCATCCTTATAATTATTTTTTTCCCCACCCAATGCAAGCTGTATTTGTGTAATGTCCTTAGACGGGACTATATTATTTTCAACCTCATATTTACCAGCCTGCTGCATTCTGGACTTTGCAAGAATACGTACACCGATTTCCCAAATGTTCTCGTTCACATTAAATGGAGCCGCCGCGGCGGCTCAGTGGTTATAGTTCTCGTCTGCAGGCCCGAAACACGCGGGTTTGATGCCGGCAGCGGTGGTCGAATTTCGATGGAGGGGAAATTCTAGAGGCCCGTGTATTGTGCCCGTGTGTACTGTGTACTGTATCAGTGTTTGCTAAGGAACCCCACGTGGTCGAAATTTCCGGAGCCCTTCACTACGCTGTCCCCCATGTCCTCAGTCGCTTTGGGACGTTAAACTCCAATAAACCAAACCATGTTGACAAAAACCTCGGTCATTCCGATGCCGACGGCTACCAAGTGGGCTTCGTTACCGCCGAAACCCAGCTCACTTTCTTTCGAGGACACCAGTGTCACCAATAAAACCCGCGCAGTGCCTTAAGGGCTTTATACCTAGGCTGGTGAGCCCAAAGTGGCAAGATTGAATCCCGGCTGCGGAGGCGGAATTTCGATGTAAGAAAGCAAAAGCACTCGTTGTGAGTTGTGAAAGAACCACCGAGGGTAAAAACGAACTGACAGCTCTCCATAAAGACGTCCCTCATAGTTAACGTGTAGCGCCGAGAAGTTAACGTGTAGAGCATATTACACTTAAACACATTGTAACCTATTGTGAACAGAATGAATTACTGAACAATAACCAGCATGGCTTCAGAAAGGGTCGGTCCACAACAACGCAGCTATTGGAAACCATACATGACTTGGCATCGACAACTGACGTGAGTGGATAAATCGATATGCTTTTTCTGGACTTTTCAAAGGTTTTTGATCGCGTGTCTCATCCCAAACTCATCTACAAAATCGAAAACTTTTTCGGTACTATTACGACTACTGACTGGATAACAGCATATCTTTCTGACCGCAAACAGTTTATTCAGTTTGAAGGATGTTCATCCGAGTACGTAAAAGTAACTCAGGGGTCCCGCAAGGCACGGTATTAGCGCCGATTCTATTCCTAATATGTATAAATAATTTAACAAGTGTATACTGACGCTACTTTTCGCATGTTTGCGGATGATTGCATAATATATAAAAAAATAACAGTTAAGGAGACCAGGTCACATTAAAGGCCGATCTCGAAGTAATATCAAAGTGGTGCCAGGAAAGGCAGATGACACTAAATCTAGAAAAAACAGTTGGGATGACCATGTCAAGGAAAAAAAAAACCACACTCACTTTCCCGTATAAAATTGGTGATAACATAGTAAAACACTTTAAGAGGGTTAACTGCTGAGCTAGTTGGTTTTCAGACATAATAAAGCATTTTTAGAGCAACGACACAACACAAAAGACGACAACACGGGCGCTTACTCCAACTGTTTAATCAAGCGTCAGCATACGAACTATATAGCCCTACCAGCGCATGCGCACGCGTACAAGGCACCCAGATACGCCATGCATCAATCTTATCACAGTAGGCGCGACAAAAATTTTTGTTCGGCTTGATAGAGAAAAACGGAAGTGTCACTAACACAGCTCGGACCCGCATTTTTTATATGAAAGGCTTCCAGAATTTCACGAGCCGTCTGATGTTTACTTCTGCCCAAAATCCTCACCTTTCAGAACCGTGGTTTGCAATTGTTGCAAGCCCTACAGTGCTCAACAAGTCGCTGGCCTTCATTATTTTCAATATCTTTTGCGTGTTCCCTAAGTCGGTCATTCACGCATCGTCCCGTCTGTCCAGTATAGGATTTTCCGCAGGATAACGGAATTTTGTAGACCACGTTGGTCCCACACTTCACAAAAGGCATGGCCAGCGTTTGTGAAGTGTGCCACCAACGTGGTCTACGAAATTCCGTTCTAAATTCCACCAAGTTCGAGACAGCCTTCATGTTGGAGGGTATCAGCCATCTCGCGGACTAGCCTACTGAAATTCTGCGTTGGACTTCTTTGTCCTGATACCCGCTTATAAGAAGCTATTGCTTGAGGCGTGCTACACACAAGTCTCATAGCATGAATCGATAGCGAGAACTTGTAACCTTACAGCCGCACTTCAAGTGGCTGCTGTGGATAAGATCATAAGGAAAAATTAATTTCGAGGAGGTTTCCCTCCCCCAAAGCATCAAGCGAGAGCGATAGGGGTACCTCACCTCTTGATCTAGGGAGTGGGACAGCATACACACCGAAGGCCGCCAAGGCCACGGTACCTCAGGGGGCACACATTCCAGAGCACCCGTTCTGAGCCCCTTTTCTGCGCTGGGCTTAAGACTCACCAGTGCGACGTGCACAGCTAACGCCGCACAGTTAACGAATTGCTCGGTAATTTTCCGGCTGCCCTCGTGCCGCTACTCCCAGTACGCGGAGACTGCCAGGTAGAACCGCCCACGTCACCCTGAAGTGGCGTATTCCATCCCATACATAACACGATGCCTGCAACAACGCAGCTGCGATCAGAGCAGAGCTTGCGCAACGCACCTGAGAGGAAGTGCGCGGGGCCTGGCTTGAAATCTTCGGCACCTGTTTCCCCCGCCGGTGACAGAAAGGAGTCTTCTTCTTCTTCTTCACCATATGAAAATTGCACGTACCCACGCGGGGGGATTGGCCAAGTTCGCCGGGCCTGCTTTCTTCTTCTTCTTCTCCACATGAAAATGGCACGTACCCACGCGGGGGGATTGGCCAAGTTCGCCGGGCCTGCTTTCTTCTTCTTCTTCTCCACATGAAAATGGCACGTACCCACGCGGGGGGATTGGCCAAGTTCGCCGGGCCTGCTTTCTTCTTCTTCTTCTCCACATGAAAATGGCACGTACCCACGCGGGGGGATTGGCCAAGTTCGCCGGGCCTGCTTTCTTCTTCTTCTTCTCCACATGAAAATGGCACGTACCCACGCGGGGGGATTGGCCAAGTTTGCCGGGCCTGCTTTCTTCTTCTTCTTCTCCACATGAAAATGGCACGTACCCACGCGGGGGGATTGGCCAAGTTCGCCGGGCCTGCTTTCTTCTTCTTCTTCTCCACATGAAAATGGCACGTACCCACGCGGGGGGATTGGCCAAGTTCTTCTTCTTCTTCTTCACCATATAAAAATGGCACATACCCACGCGGGGGGATTGGCCAAGGTACGGTGGTGAATGCCAAGGGGGAAAAAAAGTGGGAAAAAAGCGAAGTAAAATAGTGAATGTTTGAAATTAGAAAATATGTATGAATTGTTAAAAATTAATTATTAAACAAATTAGATATTCCAGGAATTAAATAAAAAACGCTTTTTGGACATTCGGTGGAATTTTATATGGATTTAGCAGGGTAAACGACCAGTTGCAATGATGTAATCATGGAGGTAGCCGCAAATAGAGCTTAACGAGAAACCCGTGGCGCTCGCACCAAACGAGAGCAGAACGGGTAGAGACAAAGGGAGACCTAACCTCGAAAGAGGGATTTCCAAATACTGTTTTCTCTGAAATGCGAACCGCCGGCAAGAGAGGAGATAATGGTCAATTGTTTCAACTTCTCTGCATGTGCTACAAAGGTTTGTCGTAGCGAACCCGCATCTGCATAACTACAAGTTGAGGTGGGGGATTCTGCATCGCAAAGGCGTCATGGACACTTCACACCGCCTTGTCCTACATGAATGGACATTCCATGGGAACTTTAAATGTTGAAAGTCCGCGGTATTCAGCAACGGATCACCCAAACTGGCCGATATATGCTGGAATCGCTGGAAACGGGAGGTCTCCAACATAATAAGGTGCGGTACGGGATATATTACAGGGGCAGTGAGTGCTGACCTTGCCAATAAATCAGCCACCTCGTTGAAATAGATTCCCGAATGACCAGGTACCCAGACAAAGCGGACCTCCTTTACTGTGCGCGGAACAAAAAACCTAAGGGAACGCATCAATAGAGAGGAGCCGGAAGTTTGGAGAGAGATTAAAACTGAAAGGCAGTCTGCAAGGATAAGTACCCGTGCTACATGCGACGGAATTTTAAAAAGAGCCAAACCAAGTGCCAAAAACTCTGCAAAGAATACAGAAGTGTAATCCGGGATACGAACGGAATAGCTGAAATCCAGATCCTGTGAATATATCCCAATTGCCGCCTTCTCACAGCTCCCGGAAGCATCAGTGGAGAGAACAGCATGATGGGGAAAATGCTGTAAATGCTCAGCCAGAAGACCATTTAAGATGTTTGCGGGCATATGTTTTGCATGGGACGGAAAGATATGGTCGTAATAAAAGACGGGATCAGCCTGCATGTCAGCAACTCGTTGCAAGGAGGTCAGATCGACCTGAAGCGGGGCCAACAGGTTCTGCGTAAACCTAACTTGCGGGAGCTGATAACGTGGCCAATGAGCAGAGAAAAACAGGTGAGGGAGGGATAGAAAAATGGGAGCATTGACACCGGGGGCCGGGTCAAAGGACCTGAGGAAAGTACGCACTGTGAGTAGTTGGAAGCGGGAATACAGATCGGGAATACGGGCTTCCAGATAAAGGAGAGCATTGGAAGACGATCTTGGGAGCCCTAGGCATAGCCGTAGGGCACGCCTTTCCAGTAAGGCTAAAGGCTGCAGCTTATAGTTTGCGCTGCCAGAGAACAAGACGCAACCGAACTCCAGAATTGGTCTCATATAAGCCTTATAGAGGAGAAGTAAGGTGTCGCGACGCATGCCAAAATTTTTATTGCCTACCCGTATCAGCCGGCCTAGAGCACGTTCGCCTTTAATAACATTATTTTTAATATGCTGGCGCCAGTCCAAACTTGGGTCGTAAGTTACACCTAGGTATTTAACCGACTCCACCTGCGGAATTGGGGTGGAACGGTAGACTAGCGAGATGTACAAAGGGGTGTCTGGAGGAAATACCAGCACGCCACACTTGCTGACATTAAGTGATAGACTAATTTGGTCCAACCAATCTTCAAGAGCAAACAGGTATGCCTGCAAAGACTGGTAAAGAGCATGAATATTCTTTTCTGAGGCGAAAAAAGCTATGTCGTCTGCGTATACAAACACTCTAATGTTGGGATGAATGGGAATGTCTCGAACCAATATGTTAAAAAGCAGCGGTGACAGAACAGATCCTTGTGGCACACCTCTGGATTGGACATAGGTATTAGAACAGAAAGATCCGTCTGTACAGAAGAACATCCTGTCTTTTAAAAATTCACAAATCCAGGCATAAATGTAGTGCGGTGGATGTAGCTGTGCAAGTTTGTTAAGAAGGACCGTGTGTTCCACGCTGTCATAAGCCTTAGCAACATCAAGTGTCACCAAGGCCGAAACTTCCCTCTTGCGCATTGAAAGTCTTATTCGGCTTTCTAGATCCACATGCGCGGTCCAAATGGAACAGCCGCGACGAAAGCCAATCTGCGCAGAGCTGAGGCCATTTACGGCATTAACATGTTTTGTGAGGCGACAATGTACTACTCTTTCGATCAACTTGACTAAATTTGAGGTTAAAGCAATTGGCCGTATATTGTCTAATTGAAATCCGTTCTCTGCATTCTTCAAAAGCAAAATTATTTTCGCAATCTTCCAACTATGAGGAATCCACGTGTTTTCCAATGACGCGTTGACGATATCTAGAAGATGAGTGGTGAAGTCATGCGCTAAAATCTTCAACATACCCACAGTAACCCCATCAGATCCAGGGGCAGCAGAATGCATTGAAGAAACAATTGGTAGGAGCTCCGATACATCAACCTCAGTATAGTCCGAGCTTGGGGCGAGTGTGTGTAAAGGTTCTGTTTTCTGCATCTGAAAACGCAAAGCCAGCCCCTGAGCGATTTGTTCAAGGTTTTGCTTAGCCTCCTGAGGAGACAACACTATTGACTTAGTGCAGTTGGCGGTCAGAGAGTTCTTATTGCGCGCCATGAACCTATACAGAGCCTTCCTTTTCTTGGGACTTGACAGATACGTATTTAAATCTTGATTATATTCCTCTTTGGCTTTTTTGACAGTTCGTTTGAAAGAGGCAGAGAAGAACTTATAATTTATCCAATTAGCTGGGCTCTGATTATAGGAAAGGCTTTTCCAGGCAGCTTTGCGACGACGATAAGCCTTCTCACACTCCTCCGTCCACCATGGAGACGGCTGTCTGTCAGGGACTGAGGTGCACACAGAGAATACAGAATGCTCAGCAGCATCTTGCAGAAAGAAAATGGACTGCTGAGCTCTCTCTGCTCGACTCGAGCTAACTATAGATGGAAGTGTGGCAGACATTAATTTTTTGTATGAAATGTGATTTACAAATTTCATTGTCGCCCCACTCTTTCTGAGGGGAGATGTTAGAATGTTAAAAGTTATTGGAAAGTGGTCACTAGATGTACCCGAGTCCTCTGTTGACCATGCAGACACCCCAACCCCACGAGTAACTAATGTTAAATCTATGACTGAACGATAAGCTCCTCGCATAAAGGTTACAGCTCCGGAATTGCAGCAGCGCACTGCATGCGTGGCCATCCATGACCAAAGAAGCTGGCCGCAGGAGTCTGAACTGGTATCCCAGGTACTGTGGTGCGAATTAAAATCTCCTGCGATGACTATACCGCTTGCGCTGCTAAGTAAGCTATCCAAACTGTCGGTCCTGTGAACGCCTACAGGGAAGTAGACGTTTGCGATAGTAACTTTCGCGCACTGTGGAAGTGAGATGTCGACTGCCAACAGTTCGCAGTCAGGGAGCATAATTTTGTTCGAAATAGAGGCCCGGTGACACATTTTGGTAGAGACCATAGTTACTAACCCGCCGCCCCTGCCGGTAACGCGATCAACTCTGAAAACACGGAAGTTTTTCATTGAGAATGATTTAAGTGGAGAGAGCCACGTTTCTTGCAAAAGAACTATATCTGGAGTATGTTTACGAAGAAGTAGTTCAAGATCTGGAAGGGAAGAAAGTAGAGAGCGGCAATTCCACTGAATAACTTTGAGACCCGCCATGATTATTGACTGAGGAAAGAGGCAGCAACAGCCTCTTTCAGCACATCAGACTGGGGGATTACTTTTGAAGGTCCTTTCCTTGCTTTGGGTTGCGAAGCAACTGTCTTCGAGGGTGAGGAAGGAGCTGGACGCTTCTGGGTAGGGCATAGCATTTCAACATCCGTGGTGCAAATATCGACGCTAGACACATTGCCTGGGGCGGTGGTGGGAGGCGGGACTTGGGATGCGTCCGGAGGCGACATGGAGTGACTAGAACTAGCAGCACAAGTTGGGAGAGATACAGACGTCGCCGCCTGAACAGATGATTGAGGAAGCGAAGATTGGCCTGCAACTAGCTGCGATAAAGCCTCAGCAAAAGTGCTCAGCATTCGCTCGACGACCACAGAAAGAGCCTGCTCTACTGTGGACACTATAGAAGCAGTCACATTTGACTCGAGTTCTCCAACAGAAGATCGCGCACGGCTAGCGTACGAGTTATTCTTGCGATCAAGATGTGCATAAGCATCAGCTCTCGAGCATCGCTTCACCTGGATAATATCTAACAGGCTTTGCTCGTCAGCGCGTTTCGAGCAGTTGGCATCATCAGCTGGGTGGTTGGAGTTGCAGAGGCAACACAGGGGCTGATCAGAGGAGCAGTTGTCAGCTGAATGACCTTGACCACAAAGACGGCAGCGTGTCGCAGATTTACACGCTTTACCGCTGTGACCGAATCGCCAGCAGTTAGAACATTGGAGAGGACGGGGCTGCAGAGGGTCCACACGGTACACTATCGGCCAGACCTTGAGCTCAGAAGGGCAGGAGGAGCCAGCAAAAGTTGTTATGACTGATTCTGTCGGTACGCGCGAACCATTTACTTCTCGACTGCACCTGTAGACAGCAAGAACCCCCACACCTGCATCTTGAAACTCATCAAGTATTTCCTGCGGGGAAGAAGCTGGGTCGACGCCACGAACAATGCCTTTGGAGCAAGCGAGCTGTTCCGGGATGAAGGCTTTCACCGGCAATGAGTCAAAAATTTTGCACTGTAGCAGGTCTGTGGCGCAAGCAATGTCAGAGGACTTGCAGACAATGCCTCTACGGCCGAACGGCCGCACCTCAGAGATCTGTAAATAGTGCTTGGTTAGAGACTTGAGCTCCTGTTGAAGAATTTTAGAGCTTTTCATCTTGATCACGCCCTCACCGATCGGTACGAGAGCCACAGGGATGACGTCAATTCCATTTTTCTTAAAAGATTCCAGCGGCAAGCTTTGGGTGGGCAAGCTGGCAAACCAGGCTGCCCACCCTCCGCCCGGGGAGGTCAGCGACATACCTGAGCCAAACGCGCCCTCAAATGCGCATTTACCACGCCTACAGACCTAACCTTAGACCTGGCCAAATCCCCCCACGTAGAAAGGCCTCACCAGTAACGAGCACGCAGGCACCACCAAGAAACCGCAGTTGATTTCACAGCCAAGCACCAGCAACGCTTCGGTCACCTTGAAAGGTTCCCTTCTTCGTTGTCTTCCTGCTTTCTTCTTCTTCTTCTCCACATGAAAATGGCACGTACCCACGCGGGGGGATTGGCCAAGTTCGCCGGGCCTGCTTTCTTCTTCTTCTTCTCCACATGAAAATGGCACGTACCCACGCGGGGGGATTGGCCAAGTTCGCCGGGCCTGCTTTCTTCTTCTTCTTCTCCACATGAAAATGGCACGCACCCACGCGGGGGGATTGGCCAAGTTTGCCGGGCCTGCTTTCTTCTTCTTCTCCACATGAAAATGGCACGTACCCACGCGGGGGGATTGGCCAAGTTCGCCGGGCCTGCTTTCTTCTTCTTCTTCTCCACATGAAAATGGCACGTACCCACGCGGGGGGATTGGCCAAGTTTGCCGGGCCTGCTTTCTTCTTCTTCTTCTCCACATGAAAATGGCACGTACCCACGCGGGGGGATTGGCCAAGTTCGCCGGGCCTGCTTTCTTCTTCTTCTTCTCCACATGAAAATGGCACGTACCCACGCGGGGGGATTGGCCAAGTTTGCCGGGCCTGCTTTCTTCTTCTTCTTCTCCACATGAAAATGGCACGTACCCACGCGGGGGGATTGGCCAAGTTCGCCGGGCCTGCTTTCTTCTTCTTCTTCTCCACATGAAAATGGCACGTACCCACGCGGGGGGATTGGCCAAGTTTGCCGGGCCTGCTTTCTTCTTCTTCTTCTCCACATGAAAATGGCACGTACCCGCGCGGGGGGATTGGCCAAGTTTGCCGGGCCTGCTTTCTTCTTCTTCTTCTCCACATGAAAATGGCACATACCCACGCGGGGGGATTGGCCAAGGTAAGGTGGTGAATGCAAAGGATGTATATGCGCGGGAAAAAAAAAAACTAATGAGAATAGTAGAATGATTGAAATTAGAAAATATATATGAATTGTTAAAATTTTTCAGTAAGTAAACAAATTAGATATACCTGGAATAAAATAAAATAAGCTTTTTGGGCATGCGGTGGAGTTTTATATGGAGTTAACAGGGCAAGCGACCAGTTGCAATGATGTAATTATGAAGGTAGCCGCAGAAAGTGCTTAACGAGAACCCCGTGGCACTCGCACCAAACGAGAGTAGAACTGGTAGAGACAAAGAAAGTCCTAACCTCGAAAGAGGGACCTCCAAATACTGTTTTCTCTGAAATGCGAACCGCCGGCAGGAGAGGAGAAACTGGTCAATTGTTTCAACTTCTCCGCATGTGTTACAAAGGTTTGTCGTAGCGAACCAGCAACTGCATAAGTACAAGTTGAGGTGGGGGATTCTGCAACGAAAAAGCGTCATGGACACTTCACACCGCCTTGTCTTACATGAACGGACATTCCATGGGAACTTTAAATGTTGAAAGTCCACGGTATTCAGCAACAGATCACCCAAGCTGGCTGATATATGTTGGAACCGCTAGAAACGGGACATCTCCGACGGAATGAGGTGAGGTACAGGATATATTACTGGGGCAGTGAGATATGACCTTGCCGGTAAATCAGCCACCTCGTTGAAATAGATATCCGAATGACCAGGTACCCAGACAAAGCGGACCTCCCTTACTGTGCGCGGAACAAAAAAACCTAAGGGAACGCATCAATAGAGAGGTGCCGGAAGTTTGGAGAGAGACTAAAACTGAAAGGCAGTTTACAAGGATAAGTACCCGTGCTACATGCGACGGAATTTTAAGAAGAGCCAAACCAAGAGCCAAAAACTCTGCAAAGAATACTGGAGTGTAATCAGGGGTGCGAACGGAATAGCTGAAAGCTCACAGCTCCCGGAAGCATCAGTGGAGTGAACAGCATGATGAGGAAAATGCTGTAAGTGTTCAGCAAGAAGACCATTTAGGATATTTGCGGGTGTGTGTTTTGCATGGGACGGAAAGATATGGTCGTAATAGAAGACGGCATCAGCCTATGTGTCAGAAACTAGTTGCAAGGAGGTCAGATCGACCTGAAGCGGGGCCAACAGGTTCTGCGTGAACCTAACTTGCGGAAGCTGATAACGTGTCCAATGAGTAGAGAAAAACAGGTGTGGGTGGGATAGAAAAATGGGAGTATTAACACCGAGGGCCGGGTCAAAGGACCTGAGGAAAGTACGCACCGTGAGTAGTTGGAAGCGGGAGTAGAGATCGGGAATACGGGCTTCCAGATAAAGGAGGGCATTTGAAGCCGATTTTGGGAGCCCTAGGCATAGCCGTAGGGCACGCCTTTCCAGTAAAGCTAAGAGCTGCATCTTATAGTTTGCGCTACCAGAGAACAAGACGCAACCGAAATCCAGAATTGGTCTCATATAAGCCTTGTAGAGAAACAGTAAGGTGTCGACGCATGCCAAAATTTTTATTGCCGACCAGTGTCAGCCGGCCCAGAGCACGTTCGCCTTTAATAACATTATTCTTAATATTCTGGCGCCAGTCCAAACTTGGGTCGTAAGTAACACCTAGGTATTTAACCGACTCCACCTGCGGAATTGGGGTGGAACGGTAGCTAGCGAGATGTACAAAGGGGTGTCTGGAGGAAATACCAGCACGCCACACTTGCTGACATTAAGTGATAAATTAATTTGGTCCAACCAATCTTCAAGAGCAGTCAGGTATGTCTGAAAAGACCGGTAAAGAGCATGAATATTCTTTTCTAAGGAGAAAAAAAGCTATATCATCTGCATATACAAAAGGTGTAATGTTGGGATGAATGGGGATCTCCCGAACCATTATGTTAAAAAGCAGCGGTGACAGAACAGATCCTTGCGGCACACCTCTGGATTGGACATATATATTAGAACAGAAAGATCCGTCTGTACATAAGAACAATCTGTCTTTTAAAAATTAACAAATCCAGGCATAAATGTAGTGCGGTGGATGTAGCTGTGCAAGTTTGTTAAGAAGGACCGTGTGTTCCACGCTGTCATAAGCCTTAGCAACATCAAGTGTCACCAAGGCCGAAACTTCCCTTTTGCTCATTGAAAGTCTGATTCGGCTTTCTAGATCCACATGCGCGGTCCATATGGAACAACCGCGACGAAAGCCTGCTTTGATTCTTCTTCTTCATCCTCTTAAGACGTGGCTCCGGGCGTAGCTTCTTCTTTGCCATCGATATTTCTCCTCCGCTCTGGAGGCCTGAGCGTGCGCGCATCTTTAATCACCGTCTATCGTTGGGGGAAAATAAGGCTGAAGTTCTGTCGTTAACACGATGGCGTTAAGAGTATCCCGCTGTGTGGGCATGCGCCATTTTACGGGGATAACAATTACAACAACAACAACAACAACAACAACAACAACAAGAACGCGTCCCGTTCAGCGGCAGCCTTGGCGCAGAGAAAAACAAGTAGCTCACCTACCACCTAGGTCACGTGATCTTGTGACGTCATCACAACCTGTCCATCGCACTGTGAGCAAACTGCCCACTTGGTTGAGAGAAATTGCTCGGGAAAAGCGACCTGGGTATCATACCCCTCACTGATGGCTAGGTTTGAAAGAGCCACTCACTGGGGCAGTGGTTCATCGCTTAACCGCTGCACTACTCCACGGGAAGTTGTATGAAGACTCTCCGCGATCTACGATTCTAGAGAATGACAAGTTACACATATATGGTTGTGTAGGCAGAACACCTAAGTGACAGAGAAGAACTATTTGCGCGGGAGGGTTCTCTTTTGCTATTGCATTCTACTCTTACGATAAGTGTATGTTAAAAGTTATGTGATGGTGGAAGGAAGAACAGTGTTAGTGTCTGCCAAGTGGCCCGCAAAGAGGAACCCATCAAGGCTATCGCCCCATAACCTTAAGGGAGAGCTTAAGTTTCTTCTCAAGTTTTAATTAGCCCATGCTTGGAAACACTGCACAGAAGGAAATGGAGAAACCGACACGGGAAGTGAATTATTTGCTGAGTAGCTGGAAAATGAAAGTACGAAACTTTCGCAGTAAGTGTAAATCAAAGGGCATGTGGATGCACGCGCAATCGGCACAGCATGGGGGCAGTGGCGAAGCAGCGCACTGCTACGTTTCGCAACAAGAGGATCGTCCATTCATTACTGCTCGTCTGCTTTTTCTTGTTGCTAAAAATTATGCGTTTTGTTTTAGTGGCATTGAGTCTTTTTCTCCATCTGGTGCGCCAAGACTAAAAAGCCGATGAAGATACATTTAGTTTAATCGGATCTTCTATAGAATCTATTACCTTATATACTACGCAGTTGTCCGCGAAGGGTCGAATTTGTACCCCAGAGTGAATGCATGAATGGATATCATTGATATAAATTAAGAAAAATGAAGGGCCGAGGATTGAACCCTATGGTACTCCTGAGTAGACATCTAAGTTATCAGACTCAGCCATTTCATTCAAGCTAAGCAGCAAAGGAATGATTTGAAATCAAATGTGTTACGACACGAACACTATCGATACCACGGCACTTTCAAAAACTGGTCAACGTCGGCATTGCAGAGCCAACCACCATGCGACAGCACTCTGCACATTTCAAATAATTGAAACAAGCCATGTTATTGCTGCTTTGGAGTGTGTGCAGGAATGGGGTTGTCGTGACCACACAACAAATGAAAAAGGGTAAGTGCGCCAGCAAACCTAGCTGATCACTCAGGAAGGTGCATATATGCATTTATGCGTGATCAAATAAATTTAGGCAAGTGGAAAATGCGAGTAGGATTAAGGAGACCTGGCGGCATATAAGTCCACCATCGCTGTCACTCAGCAGGCAAGTAATCTAGTCCGTGACTGGCAGTCACACGCAAATGGAGGTAACAGATGGATATGCGCAGATGACACCTCCTGCTCAGGGCTTCGAGCATGCCTCGTCACCTCTTACCCGACCACGAAAAAAATATCCGATCTTTAGTGTATTAAAATGAAAATTATTTTTTCATGAAGTGACAAACGCAATGCGCACTGTAATTCGTCAAACTGTAGTTTATGAATTATACTTCCGAAGGAAAAAAAAGTGAAAACTTTCCAAAAATTTTTTTGGTTAATTATGCTGGTAATAGAAAAAAAAGATTACAAGCAAAATAAAAATAAGCCGCTGCACAGGGCCAGAAATTGAGTACATAAAAATTAGAACGTACAAAACATTGCACATGCTCTTAGCTACAATTCTTACGATTTATCAGAGTACATAATACACTGCTCGTTTCGTGGCCTTTCAAGTTAGGCAATATGACTGATGTGCCATGAGAAAGCAGTCGTGCGAGGACCTGAAGTGAAGGTGTGGAATGTGCTGCACCATGCACTAATGTGGGGTTTCTCTGAGGTTCCTCAATTTTTATTTATAAACCGCTCGAGAAAAGCACGGATCAATTTTTTCCTGTTTGGATCTGCACCTAACCCTGGCCAATCTCCGCCATGGGTATGTGCCATCGCTTTAGAAGCAACAACAACTAACGAACGGACGATCCTCTTCTTGCGATACGGTGCCGCCATCTTCTGCCAAATGCCTTGCACGAACACGCTCGACAGCTAGAGGCGAAGTTTCGACCTTTTGTTTTTCAGCTATTGAGCAAAAACGCGTATTTCCACTGACAGTTTCACCTTTTTCTTGTTTCTAGAATTTCCAAGCGCATGGCATATACAACAGGGCTTCAACCTTCTTTTCCTCGAATTATATCTAGTGATCACAGGGCGCGCGCAGGCTCGAGCCTCCAGCGCGCAGGAGGCAGATCGGACACAGAGAAGAAGCTACGCCCGGCGCAAGGTAGGCACAATGAACGCCCGCCTCGCTTCTGCCGCCAGCGGAGGAAGCAGGAGCCGAAGATTCGGAGCCAGCCCTGGGCACATCATCTCGGGTAAGCTGTGCAAGCCATATACTCTCGAAAGAGGTGCAGAGTGGGAGACGTCGCGTTATGTCGTGAAAGGAAGGCGTCGCTTCAAGGCAGCGTATAGTTCGGGTCTGTAATACCTTGCGTTCTCTCGAGTACTGACAGTGTCAGCACGGGTGCGCCTGGATAATTACTTAGCAGTCTATTAACTACTAGGCGTTAGCTGCACGCGTCACCATGGTGGGCCTTAGTCCTAACGGATACAAGGCACTTGGAGTTGGGCTCTCGAAAGTGTGCCGCCTTGCGTGTTGTGGCCTCGGCGACCCTTAGTGTGTGAGCTCTCTCGCTCCCGGGATCATGAGGTGAGGTACGGGAGTACCCATATCGCTCTGGCTTCTTGCCCATGGGAGCCCAAAAACCGCCTCGAAATAAATTAAGGCGAACGAATTTAATGCCTCATCGTTGTCGACAGAAGGTTGTCAGCAGAAGCTTGTCAGCAGAGGTGTCACGCTTTTGACGGGTGTCCACCGAGATATGTTAGACAGGTACTGCGTAATTTCCTTTCCTCAAATACAATTTTCAATTCCTTCATTACGACCCCTCTTTCTTCTTTCACTCCCACTTCCTCCCTTCCTGTACGGTGCGGTTCAGGTGTCCGCCGAGATGACAGAGATCGACTGCGCCATATCCCTTCGTCAAAAAGCGTTGCGTTCAAAGGGCAAGGCATCGCGCCGAACGGGTAGTGGCGTTCCGTGGGCGCCCTGGCAGCGCTACAATACGCTGTCGCGTTCCACTCGTAAAGGCGAAGCTTAAGCGTCATTAATTAGCAGTTAATTACTATTTACTCATTAATCTGTAATTGGTCATGTTATTTGTGATTGCTAAGTAATTAGTCATTCATTATGTGTGACGTCATCCAGTGGTGAAATCACCATTGCCCCAGAGGAAGTCAAAGTGGTGCGGAAAACGCTTTCGCCTCTATACGCTCTTTAGACAGTCAAAGTGCCCCCTGAATTTTTTTTCTGATAATTTTGTTCACTGCGGCCGTTGAAAGTGTAGCTGAAAGGTACTGTCGGGAACGAAATCTCAGGGTAACGTCTTCTGCAACTGAAGCCGGTAGCGGCGGCTGGAGGCTATACTCGTGGAGGTCAAAGTAAAAATTTTGTCCTTTCACTTCCAGAAGTGTGCTGGCTGGAGGCAGTTCATAATAGAGCTAAAGTTACTGGGCCCGCGTTCCAGGAAATTTTGCCCGCGAATGTACAAGCGCTCCTTTTCAGCTCTACGGCTGTACCTATTCATGCTATCAGACTTGACTGTAGCACCCCTAAAGTAATAAGAGCTTCGTGCATGAAGGTATGGGCACGTAGAATTTCAGCGCTAAATTCATGCATAAACAAGTCCGCGAGATTGCTGATACCCTCGAACATGGAGGCTGTTCCAAACGTGGCGGATTTGTCAACATTTATGTGCACTTATTTGATCATTGCCTCCGATCATACACATGCATGCTGAGCTGAGCCTGCTGCTTAGAGAGATGACCATTCTACGAACAGCCGCCGGCGTGCTTCTATTCATAAAGCAGTCTCCTTCGTAACCTTCCAGACAAGCGTCGCCTTTTGTTCTGCACTTTTATCAGCGATACAACGCAATGCCCACGACGAGAGTTTAAACAAAGCTCCTATACGCTCCGGAAAGATGTGCAAAGCACAGGCGACGGCAAATGGTGCACGCGGTGCATTTGTCGGGACCTGTTCGCATCCGAGTAGTTGAAGAGGTCTGAGTTTCTTCAGGTATTGTAGTGGGTATCTTTTTGAACCAGGGCCACATTCAAATGTAGGATCAGTGCTTGGGTCTTTCTCTTCCTAACGCATTGATCATTTCCACGAGTACCTAAACTTCTCGGGCTGAGTAGTATGTGATGATTATACGACAATTCTGCTCTCGCTGAAATACTACCTTGAATTACTGGAAAATTGCAGCGCAGCAGTAACAAGGACGAGACGAGAAGGACGCAAACACAAGCGCTGACTAACAAGTGTGTTTTGTTGCTCTGAGTCAGCCTATATAAGAACTAGGTACAAAACAACAAAAAAACAAAACAGGAACCAACGCATCACGTCACGCATTCGTGGCACGATTATCGGAGTTGTCTCCCGTACCTCCAATCTTTCGTCCTATCATTGGCGTTCAGAAATGACATTTCTTTTTCACTAAGGCGCACGGAGGGGTTGCTGACACACTTATCTGCGCATTGTGATATCGCCAGAGCTTCTGCTATCAACTTTGTGGTGGTGTCCCGACACTTGCGAAGAATAACTGTTCTTTCAAGGGCAGGGGTGCAGCCCTCGCACTGGCTACAGCGTAAGGCGAGTTCCCCGAGTTTGGGTCCCTTAGATTCATTTTGTGCTCTTGTAGCCTTGTGTTCAGGCATCTCCCTGTTTGGCCTATACAGAGGTTGCCGCACGACAGGGGAATTGAATATACCACATCTTTTTCGCAATCGACGAGACGCGGACGGTGCCTCGTCACGCAGTCGGGCTCACGTTCGGTGTCAGAATTTACTCCTTTGCACAACTGATGCAGTTTCTTCGAGGCCGAGAAGAAAATATCAACCCCCGCTCTGATTCCTATCCTTTTCAGTTTGTGTGATACCGCGTGTAGGTATGGTATCACAGCTGCCTTTGTTCGACGTTCATTTATGGTGGGCCCATTTCGCGATTGTTTAAGTATGCCCTCTGCAACAGCAATTAGGAGATGCGCTGGATATCCGGCTTGCTCCAGACGACGCACTTGGCTTCGAAAGGCTTCTTCTTTACGGTGCCCACACGTCTTCTCAAGAGCGCTCACAAAGCACGACTTCACAATGGCCCTCTTCACAAGCTTTGAGTGCGCTGAGGCATACGGGAGGGCAGGTTTGTTACCCCTCGGCTCACAGGCCCAGCAAACGTGTTCAGAGCCAAAGTACAGTCCTAAATCTAAGAACCGAATGTGGACGTTGGCTGGGCGCTCATGAGTCACCGCCAACGGTCGAAGACACTCCGAAAACATTGTTAAAACTTCGGGTACCCGCGTATTCGCACAACCGTTTTCGTCGTTCAAGATCACGAGAAAATCATCTACAAACCTAAACACTTCGTCTATTCCAATCTCAGAGCATCGGTCCCGTATCTTGCAGTCCCGGACAGCAGGGCATATATCGCTTAGTACGGGCGCGACACAAGAACCAATGCAAATCCCGTTTCTTTGAGAGACAATGTGGTCTTCGAACTGTGCGAAGGTGGAATTCAGGTAAGTGTTCAGCAGCTCCAGGAAGGTACTTACGGCCACGCCTGAAGCATTTTGAAATATAACGGCAGCATGGGCCTTGATACAATCTCTGACATCGCTTAACAGGTCGTCAGGCGGGAGGGAATAATACAAGTCTTTTATGTCCACAGATATGGCAGAAAAACTACCTGTGGACATAAATGACTTGTATTATTCCCTCCCGCCTGACGACCTGTTAAGCGATGTCAGAGATTGTATCAAGGCCCATGTTGCCGTTAGATTTCAAAATGCTTCAGGCGTGGCCGTAAGTACCTTCCTGGAGCTGCTGAACACTTCCCTGAATTTTACCTTCGCACAGTTCGAAGACCACATTGTCTCTCAAAGAAACGGGATTTGCATTGGTTCTTGTGTCGCGCCCGTACTAAGCGATATATGCCCTGCTGTCCAGACTGCAAGATACGGGACCGATGCTCTGAGATTGGAATAGACGAAGTGTTTAGGTTTGTAGATGATTTTCTCGTGATCTTGAACGACGAAAACGGTTGTGCGAATACGCGGGTACCCGAAGTTTTAACAATGTTTTCGGAGTGTCTTCGACCGTTGGCGGTGACTCATGAGCGCCCAGCCAACGGCCACATTAGCTTCTTAGATTTAGGACTGTACTTTGGCTCTGAACACGTTTGCTGGGCCTGTGAGCCGAGGGGTAACAAACCTGTCCTCCCGTATGCCTCAGCGCACTGAAAGCTTGTTAAGAGGGCCATTGTGAATTTGTGCTTTGTGAGCGCTCTTGAGAAGACGTGTGGGCACCGTAAAGAAGCCTTTCGAAGCCAAGTGCGTCGTCTGGAGCAAGCCGGATATTCAGCGCATCTCATAATTGCTGTTGCAGAGGGCATACTTAAACAATCGCGAAATGGGCCCACCACAAATGAACGTCGAACAAAGGCAGCTGTGATACCATACCTACACGCGGTATCACACAAACTGAAAAGGATAGGAATCAGAGCGGGGGTTGATATTTTCTTCTCGGCCTCGAGGAAACTGCATCAGTTGTGCAAAGGAGTAAATTCTGACACCGAACGTGAGCCCGACTGCGTGACGAGGCCAGGGTGTCGAACCGGAATTTTTTCGGGTTCGGTTCAGGTTCGGGTTCACGCCTTTCGGGTTCAGTTCCGGGTTCGGCTCCGGAGCGGCATTCCGTTCCGGTTCGAACCGCTCCGGATCACGTCGAACCGGTTCAAACGGTTTCGAACGGGTTCAGACTATATAAAAATTCTGAACGTAGGTTTTTATTCAACCTTGTTTTGCTTTTTACTTCTCTTTGTGATATAAGCATATAAAACAGCACTGAAAGATTTGCTCAGTGCGAGATGTTGTACTGTCCGCGGTAAAAAAGATTTAAATTTACGCAAGTGCCGCGAAATCAAATGAACTCAGAATTAATGTACAACGGCTATGTATACTAGACTCTATCTAATGAGATACATACAAATAAAAGCTGATGGATTTTTCATCTACAAAACCTTTCAGCTTCAGCAGTTTCGGAGTCCCCATCAGGCGAGTGATAGGTCTCTCTTGAAGCTCGTGTCAATCGGGAATTTTTCCGGCGAAAAGTGCTTACGCGGGCGCCATCAGGACCGCTGCATGCGCCTACTATGAGCGGAAGTTGCCTTGTATTTACAGGTGTATAAGCCAACACATCTTTCTGTCACCCTGAAAACGGTTTGCCATCCACCCCCCCCTCCTTTGTCTCACCTGCAGCATGCATCTAGAGAGTTTACCAAATATATTTTATTTTTATCACCTGCTCTACATCGCCTTTCTACCTCCTCGCATTATATATCTCGACCACCTATAGCTGAGTTTCTTCAAAAACACAGCAAATCGTGGCTTGTACCTTGTACAGTGTAAAATTAAGATTTTGGCCTATGCTGATGTCGTCTCCGTCTCTTGCTCTGATGAAAAGAATATGATAAAAAAGCAGGCTTGCATTGGTTGGCGGCACTTCGTGTCTGTACGGACACAAACTTGCGACGTCTTCGATGCGACGTTGCGTTGGGACAATGTTGCAATTGGTGCATTGCAAGAGGAGGACCGTAAATTCGTTAGAGTTTTTGTGACTTTTCTGGGGCGCTCTCAAAGGGAGCCCAAGCGTGCACAGAATTTCATGCTACCTTGATACAGCATGGTGAGTCTTTCGTGCAGTTTTTGTCCACTAACCTGTTTCATGATTTTTATTTTTCGAAACCGAAAACCACCGTTTCTTGGCAGCTGTGCTTATTAGGTGACTAAATGCTCATCTGTCTTTTATGTACATAGTCGTGAGGGAATTTTGTGCTGACGCACTCCATTTCCTAAATATTCGCTTTTCCTTAGAATACCTGTACGGCTTCTCCAGAAGGCAGCTGACAAAGGTTCTGATCGGTCATTACTTCCTCTACGTGTAGCCTTACCTAGGCTTTCTTGACGGCCTTATATTAAAGCGAGTTCAGAGGATGGACATTCAATAGGCTTTAAAAACGTTTCTTAGACTTCAAACATCGACCTTACGTGTTAGGACATGCCATCGAGCCAAGCGGACGTTTGTGCCATGATCAGTGAATTGCTACATCTGCAAGCAAGGAGGAACCATTGAACAACGAAATTATTTGTGACGCTATGTTCGTTTGAGACGTAGCACAATTCAGCAGTCTCTTAAACAGGACATTGAGGTGTACGCCTTACACTATAAGATTTGTGCCAGTAATGAAGAACACCGGAATTCTGTGTGAACTTTTCCTGTTAATAAGACTGCTTAGCCTGTGAAGAAGCCGTATGCTTGATAAACACGCACAATCGCCACTTTCGGCGAGGTCACTCTTCAGAAAACAGCTCATTTTAGCTCAGATCGTAAATGCTGCGAAAGTTCAACCTCCTGACTGATCGCCCTTTCTTGATGTGTGCGCCTTCCAGAATTTTTATGTGCGGGCAGAGCAAGGGAGTGATAGTGGCATGAGGCCGTATGCCGAGGCCGCGGAATTCGACCCAGTCCAGTAAGGCAAGACGAGGTCAGGTAGGTTCCTGATATTCCATGAGGCAACAATAAAAATAATATTCGAAGATGGCCGAGTAACCTAAGGCATCAGTAAACGAAGCTTTTCGGTTGCGCCCGCCACCACTGGCTCGATTGCCACTCAGGATTAGAATATTGTAGTTGGTTTCTTTACTGCGTTAGCAGTTTAGTCTCCTTTCTCAAAAATCTCCATGGTGTGTGTGTGTGTGTGTGTGTGTGTGTGTGTGTGTGTGTGTGTGTGTGTGTGTGTGTGTGTGTGTGTGTGTGTGTGTGTGTGTGTGTGTGTGTGTACACGCGTGCACAATTCGGTGGGCACACATCCGGGCACTCACTGGCAAAAAAATTGACAGATGGTTGCAATTGTCGGTAATGCGAAGTTTAAGCGCAACTCATCACACGCTGCGTCCCTCATAGCCTGAGTCGCTTTGGGACGTTCAACCTCAATAAACCAATCATCACACGCTACCTGGCATGTGGTGTATTATGCTGCTAGCCACTCTTGGGGTCATCCCGTGTCAGACACCATCCAGGTGGCGTTTAATTCGCTCTGCTACTTGGACAACCGGTTGCGCTGGCTATGCCGACTGCGACGCAGAACGCGGGAACGGGCGCATAATAGCTGCGGTCTAGGATACCCCATCTACCTGCAGCCGATCTACCTGAGGTGGAATGCTGTGAATGCTGCACGTGTGCCGTCGTAAAGCGTTCCACAAAAGAACGCGAGAACGCTAGCGAATCCTGACGCCGCGGTGCAAAAACCGTCGCGGTGGTGAGCGGCGAGCTTCCAACAAGTTGGAAATTTTCGCTGGGATGCACCGCTCAGTCGCCCATTCGCTGCATGTGAACCAACCTTAAGCCTCTCGCCTCAGACACAAACAACTCGAAGCGAGGGTTCTCGCACAGCCTCCGCCCTCACCGTTCGACCACGTTTTTTGTGGCACTCTCGGTAAAAGAAGACGCATTACGTTCGCTGCTATTGACGAGGTTGGCGCTGGTGAACACTCTGATGGTTCGGTTGCACTATACCCGGGCTGCCGCCCCGAAAGCACGAAAAGGTCGACAGTCGTCGGCGCCGCGCGGAAGTAGCGGACACCATAAATTTCCTCACTGTGCGCTTTTCTTTAGACTACCTGTATAGCCTCTCCAGAAGGCAGACGACTCATGTACTTACAGGGTATTTCTTTCCTGTACTGTTGTATCGCTAACCTTTTCTGGAGTTCCTTAACACCAGTGCTTTAAAACGTGTTAAGCGAATGTACATGTATTTCTTCTGCTGAAAAAACGTTCTTCTCTAAACTTCACACACCGACGCTGCCTGTCAAGGCATTACCTCATGCTGAGGAGAATGTTTGTGTCATGAACAGTAAATTGACACCTACGCCATGCTCCAAAACCATTGATCATTGTTTTATTCTGTGCAATGATGCTACGTTCTTCTGGGACATAATTACGGCGAACGTGCACTTGAGAAGGACATTGAAATCACACGGATTAGTACCCGTTTTTTGCCAGTGGAGAAAAACTGTGTTGTGCCGTGTGATCTATTTATGTTGCTGTGACTGTTTAGTCTCAAGAGCCGTATGATGGACCACCGCCGAATCAAGGCGGTCATCGAAATTTTTGTTCCGTGAGTAGTGCCCTTTGGTGAGGGGAGCATATGTGGCCCTGGAAGGGCCGCCTTGCTGGCTCCCCTATCTACGTATATGCATGGGTGTGCCTCTCAGACTTCTGATGTTTAGGGAGGTGAGGATTTGCAGGGGTATGGTTGGCTCGTATTACACAGCCTGGTGTTTTGTGGCATGGACTTACTCTGATTTTCCTTTTCGGCACTATTTCCTTGCAATAAAGGAAAAAATCGTCGCCGTAGCTCAGTTGGTAGAGCACCGGATGCAAAATTCGGAGGTCAAGGGTTTGGATCCTATTGGCGGCGTGTGTTGTTTTTTTCAGTTTAATCAATTATCGTTCAAAGTAATTACTCTTTAAGCTCCTATTGATGAAATTACTTTTAAAAAAGTACGTCCCCTATGCTCCTTGGTTTCGGTTATTGTTGGCTTCCCGCATGTGCGGCAGAGGCAGATATAAGCCGCCAGTCAGAGAACTCAAGATACAACAGTCCGAGAGCAGCGTGACGAAGCTGCCCGCAAGCGATTGTCATTTTTTTATTTAAGCAGAACAATTTCAATGCATCGACATTCGACATAACAGAAAATCACTTCATCGCAGTAACATTTCATTTCAGTAGCACCTTTCTGGGTGTTTTTCACATCTCAGCGAGCGCATCTATTTCCGCATTGCCTCTTTGTGTAATCACTATTTTTTTTATAAGTATCGTACCACTGCTACATGCCCGCCTTTCATTGCTTATTTCCGTCGCGTGCAACAAAGAATATTCGGATTCTTTAAAAAAAAACGCATGTGTATTTCTTTGTTTTGTAATAATAGTATTATGTGTGTTCTAACGCGTCAAAGCGGCGCGGAGTCTATCAGGAACGCTGTAGTGGAGGACTCCAGATAACGTAGACCAGCTGGGGTTCCTCAGAGTGCACTCATCTCGCACAGCAGACACGCATGTTTGCATTTCGTCGCTATCAAAATGCGACCTCGCCACCGGTATCAAACACGCGACCTTGGCATTAGCAGCCGAGCATCACAGCCACTGAGCCATCATGAGGGGTCTTATTCATTATCTGCTGTCTGAGACAAGGAATGCCTCAGAGAGTAAATGTTGCACAACGTGATTGGGTCATTGCGCCTATGCTTCACATATTTATGGTACTCGACACACACAAAAAAGGAAAGCATTCTCAGTCAGTGCTTTACGAGTTAAAGCAGTGATAACAATTCGAGTAAAGCTGTACGTAAGCATTTGAAAGGGGCATACTGTAAAATCCAACATTTTACGTGAATCTGGCGTAAAATACTTTGTAATTACCAAACGCGCATTGCGGAAACGCCAATTAGCTTTCTTCCTAGACACGAGACTTCTTTCAGTTTTGTAGTTGAACTGGATGCCATTTCGGCTGGATGCCATTTTTGCACTCCATAGCGCCGACAGCTTTCGGTGGGTAAATCTACGCGCTGGCACATGCCATTTGGTCTGAAAAAAAGAAAAAAAAGTATGTCGTGTTGCACGAAATGTGCGGCTGAACCGAGTCCCGAAACGGTTCGGAACGGCTCCTTTGAATTGTTCCGGTCCGGGTTCAGTTCCAAGATGGCGAAAAAAATTTGGGTTCGGTTCGGTTCCAGTTCCGGGCAAAAATTCGGGTTCGGTTCCGGTTTCGGGTTCAGATTCGGTTCCGGTTCGACACCCTGGACGAGGCACCGTCCGCGTCTCGTCGATTGCGAAAAAGATGTGGTATATTCAATTCCCCTGTCGTGCGGCAACCTCTGTATAGGCCAAACAGGGAGATGCCTGAACACAAGGCTACAAGAGCACGAAATGAATCTAAGGGACCCAAACTCAGGGGAACTCGCCTTACACTGTAGCCAGTGCGAGGGCTGCGCCCCTACCCTTGAAAGAACAGTTATTCTTCGCAAGTGTCGGACACCACCACAAGAATGATAGCAGAAGCTCTGGAGATATCACAATGCGCAGATAAGTGTGTCAGCAACCCCTCCGTGCGCCTTAGTGAAAAATAAATGTCATTTCTGAACGCCAATGATAGGACGAAAGATTGGAGGAACGGGAGACAACTCCGATAATCGTGCCACGAATGCGTGAGGTGATGCGTTGGTTCCTGTTTTGTTTTTTTGTTGTTTTGTACCTAGTTCTTATATCATCATCATCATCAGCCTGACTACACCCACTGCAGGGCAAAGGCCTCTCCCATGTCTCTCCAATTAACCCTGTCCTTTGTCAGTTGCCGCCACTGTATCCCCGCAAACTTCTTAATCTCATCCGCCCACCTAACTTTCTGCCGTCCCCTGCTACGTTTGCTTTCTCTTGGAATCCACTCCGTTACCCTTAAGGACCAGCGGTTATCTTGCCTTCGCATTACATGCCCTGCCCAAGCCCATTTCTTCTTCTTGATTTCAACTAAGATGTAATTAACCCGCGTTTGTTCCCTCACCCACTCCGCCCTCTTCCGATCTCTTAACGTTACACCTATCATTTTCCTTTCCATAGCTCGCTGCGTTGTTCTTAACTTAAGCTGAACCCTCTTTGTTAGCCTCCACGTTTCTGCCCCATAGGTGAGTACCGGTAGGATACAGCTGTTGTATACTTTTCTCTTCAGGGATATTGGTAAGCTACCATTCATGATCTGAGAGAACCTGCCATATGCGCTCCACCCCATTCTTATTCTTCTAGTTATTTCCCTCTCATGATCCGGATCTGCGGTCACTACCTGCCCTAAGTAGACATATTCTCTTACTACTTCCAGCACCTCGCTACCAATTGCGAACTGCTAGCTAGTGAGGCTAGCTTAGCAGTGCTATTGGAGGAATTAGCCGGTATTAAATGGGATGTCATAGGGCTTAGTGAGGTTAGGAGGACAGATGAGGCGTATACAGTACTAAAGGGTGGGCATGTACTGTGCCATCGTGGATTAGCAGATAGGCGAGAACTAGGTGTGGGATTCCTCATTAATCAGGATATTGCTGGTAACATCGAGGAGTTTTACAGTATTAACGAGAGAGTGGCAGCTATCGTAATTAGGCTTAATAAGAGGTACAGGCTGAAGGTGGTGCAGGCCTACGCGCCTACATCAAGCCATGATGACCAAATAGTTGAAAGCTTCTATGAGGATGTCGAATCGGCAATGACCAAAGTAAAATCACAGTACACTGTACTGATGGGCGACTTTAATGCAAAGGTAGGTAAAAAACAGGCTGGAGACAAGGCGGTAGGTGACTATGGCATAGGTTCTAGGAACAGTAGGGGAGAGTTATTAGTAGAGTTCGCAGATAGAAATAATTTACGGATTATGAATACCTTCTTCCGCAAACGAGCAAACAGGAAGTGGACGTGGAAGAGCCCCAATGGTGAGACTAAAAATGAAATAGACTTCATACTGTGTGCACAACCTGGCATCATAGAGGATGTGGAGGTCCTCGGTAAGGTCCGTTGCAGCGACCACATAATGGTAAGGTCTCGTGTTAGCTTAGATTTGAAGAGGGAACGGAGGAAACTGGTGAAGCGAAAGGCTATTAACGAGTTAGCATTAAGAGGGAAGGTAGAGGAATTCAGAATGTCGCTGCAAAACAGATTTTCCGCTTTAACTGAAGAAGACGACCGTAATGTTGAAACAATGAATGATAATCTTACAGCTATCGTTACAGAGTGCGCCGCAGAAGTAGGTGGTAGGATGGTTCGGCAGGATACCAGCAAGCTATCTCAGGAGACTAAAGATCTGATTAAGAAACGCCAAAGCATGAGGGCTTCTAACTCCACAGACAGGATAGAACTAGCAGAGCTATCGAAGTTAATAAATAAGCGCAAGGTAGCCGACATAAGAAAGTTTAACATGGAGAAAATCGAGCATGCTCTAAGGAACGGAGGTAGCCTAAAATCAGTGAGGAGAAAACTGGGCATAGGTAAAAACCAGATGTATGCGCTAAAAGACAAACAGGGCAATGTCGTCAGCAATATGGATAAAATAGTTGAATTAGCCGAAGAATTTTACACAAATCTATACAGGAGCGAATGTAATCATCAAGTTACTGAGAGAGGCAGTCGAGCACAGCAATGGGACATCCTGCCAGTAACGAAGGAGGAAGTAAAGAAAGCCTTAGGAGCAATGCAAAGAGGGAAAGCAGCTGGTGAGGATCAGGTAACAGCAGATTTGTTGAAGGACGGAGGAGAGATTGTGCTACAAAAACTAGCCACCCTGTATACGCAATGCCTTGTGACCTCGAGAGTACCAGAAGCTTGGAAGAACGCTAACATTATCTTAATTCATAAGAAAGGAGACGTCAAGGACTTGAAGAATTACAGACCAATCAGCTTATTGTCCGTTGCCTACAAGGTATTTACTAAGGTAATCGCTAATAGAGTCAGGACAACCTTGGACTTTAGTCAACCAAATGATCAGGCAGGCTTTCGTAAAGGATACTCGACAATAGACCACATTCACACTATCAATCAGGTGATAGAGAAATGCGCAGAATATAACCAACCCCTATATATAGCCTTCATTGATTATGAGAAAGCATTTGACTCAGTGGAAACCTCAGCTGTCATGCAGGCATTGCGGAATCAGGGTGTGGAAGAGTGTTATGTGAAAATATTGGAAGATATTTATAACGATTGCACAGCTACTATAGTTCTCCATAAAGTCAGCAATAAAATTCCAATACGGAAAGGTGTCAGACAGGGAGACACGATCTCGCCAATGCTCTTCACTGCCTGCTTACAGGAGGTATTCCGGGGACTGGAATGGGAAGAGTTGGGGATAAGAGTTAATGGAGAATACCTGAGTAATTTGCGATTCGCTGATGACATTGCCTTGCTAAGCCACTCAGGACAAGAACTGCAAAGCATGATCAACCAGTTAGACAGGCAGAGCAGAACGGTGGGGCTAAGAATTAACATGCAGAAAACCAAAGTAATGTTCAACAGGCTAGCAAGGGAACAGCAGTTCGCAATTGGTAGCGAGGTGCTGGAAGTAGTAAGTTCTTATATAGGCTGGCTCAAAGCAGTAAAACACAGTTGTTAGTAAGCGCTTGTGTTTGCGTCCTTCTCGTCTCGTCCTTGTTACTGCTGCGCGGCAATTTTCCAGTGTGCAGAACCAACTTGCCAGTCACTATGTTTTAAGCATACCTTGAAATATTAGTGTACAGACTTGCCAATAACACTGCTACAGTTGTACACTGATCCAAAACCTTTATCCTTAGCCTAACCAATTCTAAATTCAATTTTATACATTTTCCTTGTCCCGAGGCTTTCACCCAGGCAGCCCGGTCATTTTCCTTTAATAGCAAACTCCTGCCGCGTTTTTTTTGGTTCTGAAACGTTCTAAGAAGTGATAGAAATTTCTCATTTTCTTATCTTTCGTGGCGATGCATATGACTGCGGCAGAATGCAGAGGGCAGCACATTTGGAGCAGGCGTCGAGTCTGTTATTCTTGCGTTTTAATGTGTTTTGTTAACGGAGAGAAAAAAAGAGTGAACCTATTATGAGGCTTGAAACAATTTTCTCTAATATTTGATTTCATGCTTTCGTCATCATCATTATTGTACTAACTACGCCCACAGCAGGACAAAGGCCTCTTCCATATATCCATCTAATTACTCCTGTCCTCTCCCATCTGCGGCCACCTTATCGCATCGGCCCACCTGACTCTCCGCCGATCCCTGCTAAGCTAGCCTTCTCATGGAATTCACTCCTTGGAAAAAACAGCGCTAAGACGAAGGACAACGATAAAGAGTACAACAGGACCGGCGCTGACTATCAACTGAAGGCTTTATTAGAAACAACTACTAATAAAGCCTTCAGTTGATAGTCAGCGCCGGTCCTGTTGTACTCTTTTTCGTTGTCCTTCGTCTTAGCCCTGTTTTTTCCAAGAAACATGTACCAACTAGCTCAACTCTTCGTTTTATTGAATGCACTGCGTTAATCATATGGACGATTATCTTGCCTTCTCATTACATGCCGTGCGTATGACCATCTCTGATTTGAACGGGGGTCAGTGACGCAGGAGCAATAGTAATATATATATATATATATATATATATATATATATATATATATATATATATATATATATATATATATATATATATATACACATATATATATATATATATACAATGAGAGAAGCCAACATGCACAGAAACCAAGGGACACAGGAGATTTTATGTATATTTATTTTGTGGTGTTGATCAATGGTGACTTTTACTGAATATGTTATCTCTTAAAGCTAATTGATTAAAAAATTAGTTGATTGGCTCAGGCATTAAAAAGTTAGGTGTTCAGGTAACATTAAGAAATATGCAGGGATAAGGCGGCCGCAGCTGGCACGGGACAGGGTTAATTTGAAATATATGGAGAGACCACTTATCTCCACTAGGGGAGCTGGATGCCGCATCGTGCACTCGAAAGTGAAGCCACCGGAAGTAAGCGGTCTTGTCCCGGAAGTCAGCCTTTGGCAGTGCATGAAATCTGACCTCAGCACGGTTTTTCAGTTCCAGTTTTGTTTTCCTACATAGCATTTCGTCTTTTCGTCGTTCTCGTCTTTTTACATGACAATGCCTACCTGTTGCGCTGTCGACTGAGCAAGGAGAGCAGCGAAGTCTTCGCGAAAGGCGTTTCAAAAATAAGGGTCCATTGCATCGCAATGGGACGACACTAGCAGACGACAGGACGTCGCTACACGCAGCAAGTATGGAGCCTCGTCTACTCGGCTCCGTGTCGTCTCGTTTGCCTAGCTTCGTCAACTCTGCTCTTTACTGTGATGCTTGTTCCCACGCTCAAGCCCAAGTTATGCTATCAATGGGGTATACATTTAAGAAAGAATAGATGGAAACTTTCACCAGGCAGCTTACTTTGCAGCGACCATTTTACCGAATTATGTTTAGACAGAACCGGAGCGGGGGCTAGGCTACTATCTGGTGAGGTGTCGATGGTGTTCGGTTGGTTCGCATTAGAGCCTCCAAAAGGTATGGTACTGCTTTTTCGAGGGAGCGTGCCATGTACTGTTTCGTATTGTAGCAAGTTAAGCATGAACGGGCTTTTATTCGTGGTTTTTGATGCAGTTGACGTCTAACAGCGCTTCTCATGCGCACTGCAGCACTCGTCTTTCTTGTCAGTCGTTCCTATCGCGCTGTGCCTTTTCTTTGCTACACGAAAATTCGGTTTTAAGATGACCGAGCCTCATCGACATTCCACTACTACTCCTTCACGCTCAGAAGGCAAGAACCAGACAACAACACAGTGTTTAATGCACGTACTCCTTTGCCGCGGCAGGGTGAGACCTGCATGCTTGTTTTCTTCGGTTTCTCCGAAATTACAGGGTTCTGCACAGAATGCTCACATTTCTCGCGTTCACCTTGCTTGTTCCTTTCATATAACAGCAGACATTACACGAGAACAGCGCAAAAAACTGAGAACGAAAGGGCGAAAGACACGACTTTTTGCATTAAAATCAGCAGACACCCCACTTCCGGGACAAGCCGTCCAACTTCCGGTGGCTTCACTCGCGCTCGTCTCGGAAAGCGGGGATGCGGCATCCAGCCACCAAGTGGAGATCAGTGGGAGAGAACTTTGGCCTGCAGTGGGCGTAGTCAGCCTGCTGCTGATGATGATGACATATTTGTGATTTGTAACCATTTAAAAAACAATTTTAATTTCTGGTTTATGAAATGTTCTAGTTGCGTACGTTTGGTTGGAAAGTACAAGGCTTTAATATACAAAAAATTGTTAGCCTTCCCTTCAAGCGGCGGGCAGCAGATCTTATGTCATCCACCTTGAGTCTTCTGCGGCTTGCTTGCCGCTAGCTTCCGGCCTTGGCCGGCCTAAGGTTTAACGACCTTACACTAGACAGCCTGCCCTGCGTGAGTAACAAAATAATGATAAGGCCGCGTTTCGATGGAAGCAAAACGCTAAAGGCGCCCGTGTGCTGTGCGATGTCAGTATACGTTATAGATCCCCAGGTGGTCGAAATTATTCCGGAGACCTTCACTACGGCACCTCTTTCTCTCTTTCTTATTTCACTCCTACCTTCCTCCCTTCCCTTACGGCGCGGTTCAGGTTTCCGCCGAGATATGTCAGACAGATATTGCGCCATTTCCTTTCCTCAAAAACCTATTTACAATTTTTACCGAACCCTGGTGGAGATACATAGCACGTTAGTTAAAAAGCTAAAGTTACAAGTCTCTGAGAATATTGCAGTTTCTCAGTGACCCGGCCGTATTCTGATCGAAAAACGGTGGTAATCAATGCTCTTTTTTTTTCGCGCAGGTTTCATGACCAGTGGCTATGACACTGGAATCGACGCATTGTGCAAATCGACGCTGCCAGTAGCCGTCGTCGCCGTTTTGTTCGCATGCGGTATCATATATTTGCTCGCGACCAGGATGGGAGGCAAACCGCCGGTAACGGTCCGTCGCTGTGAGGGCCTGGCGTGCAGCGACCCGTACGAAGCTCTGGAAAGCCTTCTGAACCACACCGTAAAACCATGCGACGACATCTACGAACACGTGTGCAGTCGGTGGACCTGGAACTGGGAGCACCTGGGATTCCTCCAGGAGTCCCTGGACAACTACCTGGTCCAGATGCGCGCCATCTTCGATAGTCCCAGCGCCAACGCCGCGGGAGCGGAGCTCGCTGGTGGCCTGCGGGCCGGCGGCGGCCTCTACTCGCAATGTCTGGCTGCCATGGAGATGAGGGCGCTCACCCTTGAGGAAGACATGTTTTTCTTCTTGCACAAGTTCCTCGTGAGTAGAATAACCGACAGCAGGACGACACACGATGCCATGAAGGTGGGCGCGGAGACATCGTTCACGTTCGGCCTCAACGGATTGCTGACGCTGCGCCCTCAGCGGCTCGACGCAGCCGCAGTGGTGTACGCACTCAAGGGCAGCGCTCTACAGACGTCGTTCCCGGCTGTGGCCGATTTGCAGCTCTATGTCAGGATCATCCTTGAGGCCGCCAGCGCGCCAGCGGCTCCGAGCCTCGCGACCGCTGTTGTGGCCCTTGACGGCATCGTTGTCGCGCATAAGCATCGTCAGAAGTTATCGCACAGAAAGATCCCCGCAGCAGAGCTTCACCAAGAATCGCCGGCGCTGTGGTCGCTCACTGACGTGCCCATGAAGCGCCTGACTGCCATGTCTACCTTGACCAGTGGATTCCTGCTCGTCCGCGACTATGAGAACACCCTGGCGGTGATTCGTTTCTTCGAAAGCGCGGCGCATGCGGACGTCTCGTGGTACCTCGTCGTTCAAATGCTAGCTGACCTTCTGCTCTTCGACTACATAACGAGGTTTGAGCTGAACGACAAGTGGAATGTGATGCGCGCCTGCTCTAGGGCAGTGAACAAGGCGGTGACCAACGTGTGGTCCTCCTTGGCCAAGCAGCTGATGCTGAACAAAACGAGCCACGACTACATCTCTGACATCTTCGAGACCATCAAATCGACGCTCGCTTCCGATCAGAGCTACTTCATAAACTTCGTGGACAACACCACCTTTTACAGGATACAGGAGGCCCTCGGCGGTATTTCATTCGTGTCCAATGGGAAGCTCTTAGAAAGTCAGCTCAACCTCATGTTGAAGAGCGGTTCTTTGTCATCGCCGACCGAGAAGTTCATCCGGAACTACGTAGCCATCCGCCACCAAACCCGTTCCCAGTCGCTGATATGGCCACCGAACGTCTTCTGGGACATAGCCTCGGTTCTGGAGATGGAAGCGGGTGCCTCCTACAGAGATGAAACCTCTTCTTTGTACATTTCCACGGCGCTTCAGATCCCCCACGTCTTCTACAGGGAAGAACCACAGCATCTGCTCAACTACGGCACCCTCGGGGCTGTGCTGGCCAGGGAGCTGGTGAAATCCGTCTCTCCTGTCGCCCGTTTCAACCAAGACGAGCCGCTGTGGTCCCAAGAAGCCACGCAGTCGTTCTTGAAGAGCATGGTTTGCTACGTGGGTACCGGCGTCTCCCAGCATGTGGGTAACGCGACCGAATTCAAGTTGGAGCTCTTTCTCTGGCTGACGAGTGCTCGGGTGGCGTACGACGCACTGAGGAACGACTTTTCCGACTCGATCCCCAAAGACCAGTCGTGGACGGCGGTGCAGAGGCAGTTCTTCCTGCGCTTCTGCCTCACGGCCTGCGAGTCGTCGACCGCCACAGCGGTGAGCGCGCGCCACAAGTGCATTTGGCCACTGGTCGAGAACCCTGCTTTCGTCCAGGTGTTCAACTGTCCGCAGGGCTCGTTCATGTCGTCGCATCAGAAGTGTAACGCTTAGGCACTGACGACTGCCGAGGGAAGTTTTTCTTCGATCGCGGCAAATAGTACGTTTTTATGACGTTAACTTTTGTTACACTGAAAAACCTTTCTTGGACACTATTTCATGTGAAATATTGGCGGAGAATTCGATAGTTTTCTTTTCTTCTACAGTCGCATCCAGTTTGTGCCTGCCTAATCCTATACAAGTGCGTGTATGTGTAAATGAAATTAGCGGGACTTCTTAAAATATTTATCTGATGAACTGTGGTGTGATAGCGCCGACGTGTGCAGATTGACAATTCTCGGTAGTAGCTCATCAGCCTTCAGACTGTATCATGAACGAACTGAAAATGCAGCAACATTTTTAGGCGCATGCGTGTATTTTGGACTAATTGCTGGGTGAAGATTCAGAAAGCAGCTATATTCAAAGTGGACTTGCCTGTTAGAATTGAAAATTTACACTTCTCGGGAGGTACTGGCACTTGAGTAATTGCAGAGAGCATTCTCTAGTGGTGCTTAAACGTTATGTTATGAACGTTAAGGCAGAATATATAG
This sequence comes from Amblyomma mixtum, assembly GCF_055824585.1. NCBI lineage: Eukaryota > Metazoa > Arthropoda > Arachnida > Ixodida > Ixodidae > Amblyomma > Amblyomma mixtum. The sequence continues at coordinate 49,481,948 of NC_143017.1, read as the reverse complement.
TATAGCCTAATGTTAGGATGTCGCGTCTTATAAAATCTTGTGCTTGCAAGCGGCTAGCTTCATTTGCAGCTCTGCCGGCTTGAAAGAAACTGAACGCGTACATGAAGGCATGTAGCCCATTTGCAATCACGTGTGAGCGTAATCTTGCTTGTATTTTATCCCATTAGTCCGCGATAGTCGTCTTCCTAGTCCATTCATGTGCCCTGGATTTCAGAAACTTGGTGCGTGGAAGCGGCACTGACATGGCCGCAGTCTTTCCAATGCTACTCGAGTAGAACAACCAGAAAGCAGTCACCTTCCTGTGCCCATTTTTCGGTACAGAATGCACGTGTTGTTTGATAAAAATATTCATTCCTCCAGTTCCGCGCTGCTACTTTCAGGGTATCAGTTTCAAGAATCTGATAAGGCAGTGATGGACATTATTGTGTTCTTGAAGGAAATTTAGCACCAATATATGCATTCAATGTATCTACGTATTTTAAAGTGCGCTAGGTGGTTTTTGGAACCCAAAAGGCTCGACAGGATTAGGTACTGGTTACTGTACTTGGAGAAAACAATCTGTATCTGCATTTGTAGATAATACTGTATGCGAGCAGGAACGCCGTCACAATAAAAAAACCACCACTTGTGCGCCGTCAGTGTGGCCGGTCACAGCACTTCCCGACCAGAGGCACGGGGGGGTGCACTTGGTGGCAGCGCTGCTGTAGACACGGTGGTGGTACCAGCAAACAGCCCAGGGCGAGGCGTCTTGCCATGCCTATGGTTGAAGCTCCGGGGAGCATGTAGGTGCCTAGCAGCGACGGAGGGGAGGCAACCTCGGCCAAGGACGCCGTGACAAAAACGCGAAGGCGTTAAGCTGGATGTTAAGAGCGTCCAAGCGACCAAGAGCGACCAGGAGCGCCCAAAAACGGAACTGCATGTTTAGTGGCCCAGATTGTCTTTCTGCACAGACTATCGGTGGCTGTCGAGCCTGGCATGTCGTCATTGATAGCAAGCAGAAGAGTCTGTGCAAAGAAGACTCTTTGTATACGCAGACCACTGTTGCGCAGACGTTCTGGTCGCTGTCTGTTCCGCTGAACTTTGGTGTTAACCGCGTAATGGCTCAGAATCACGTGACGAGGTTTTAGTGTGTGTATTTTTATGCCTTGATATATTGGAGAAGGCAAGTCAGGCTCGCCTAACTTCGATAGCATATTATTATCGGATACAACTCATGAACGAATCGGCTTTCCCCCGTCAAAGGACCCCTTTCCAGCCAATGGCGTCAGACGGTTTTTATGACCCTGCTGCGTGACAATGCAGGGAGTGGAAGGTGAAAGGAGATAGTCAGCTTTCTCCTTCCCGGGGGCGTGTTCGCCAAATGCAGCCGGTACAGCCAGCGATGACAGCGCCGCCCACCGGCAGGTAGCAGCCACATTACGGCTGGTTATATTCTTTCACAACGAAGGCTTGACATCGCCGCTATGGCGCAGTGGATTAGAGGCACGTGTTGCGTATGGAAGGTCGGGCGTTCGACTCCGCTCTCTGTACTGTAATTTTATTGTTTTTTTAATTTCATTTTTTACCATTTCTTCCCTTTTAGGTCGCAAATCGTGATGCTTAGTGGCATATGACGCCATTTCAGAGGATTTATTATCCCTTTTAGGTAAGCCGTTGTGACAATCTTCAGTCACCGTGATCAATTCACCGTGGTTTCAAGCCTTGTGGCTGTACAGGCTGCAGTTGGCGAATACGCTTCCCGGGGATAGCCCCCTTTCTACTTTATCACGCCGCTCCCTGTAGTTTCACGCTAGGAGGGCTATGAGAATCGGCTGACGCCATTGGCTGGAAGGGGGTCGTTTGACGGGGAAAAGCCGCTTCGTCCTTTAGCTGTATCCGAATTTAATTTAGCATATCAGTCGTGGTGCCACATTGAGAGGCTGCGCTTACACTCGCTTTGATATCCTTTCGCATGTTGTCTTGTGTGCACAACGCGGAGTTGAATGGCAAATGCGACGTTGGGATGGACGAAGAGGAACGAAATAGTGCGCCGTTCCATACCACAGAGTATAGCGATGGTGGTAAAAACATTTATATAGGCTTAATTAAAGCCGTCCATGATGAGCGGAGTCTTCAGTCCAAGACGCTGATGAATGACGCCATCCGGCGCGCCCGCTCTAACAGCGATTGCTGGTCGCTCGGGTCTAAGCCGGACAGGGCAGCCCCAGGAAGAGAATGAAAGGAGGGGGGTGTATAACGGGTTTAGGTGTTGGGTGACAGGCGACAGCAACAGCTTCTGGCTTAACGTCCGTAAAAAAGCAGTATTGAGTAAAGCTCTAGGATTGCACAGAAATTGCAACCACAGCGGTCATTATATTATTTACATCATACGTCTTTACAACAGGAGCTTCGTAAGGCATAGTGCATACCCTGTACTGTGCCGTTGATGCAGGCACCCCGGAAAAATATTCCGATTGCACCGTATTTTGAGGCTGCTGGAGATGCAAAATTTTAAGAAAGTTTTAAAGCTCTGAAAAAAGTTTTAAATCTCTCCAAAATACTATGTTTTAGAAATAAACCAGAAGGCATTCAGTTAAGCATATTTGTTTTTTAACTCAGAAATAAGTAACTAAATTATATTTTTGCGCCCGAACATAGATGCGCAAAGCTTTTCCAGGAAAAGACTGTGACATATTGGATACAAAATAATCGACACAAAGGAATGCATCAGTCTGACTGGTCCCTTTTAGCTTGGAAAATGCTTGCTTTGGTGCCTTTTAGCACATTGAGGCTCTTGTGCGTGTTCAGAAGTTTTTGCGCGCTTTCACGCAAGCATGTTACGCAGCTTCGTACGCACGTTACCTAATTTCGACCAGTTTTTTTCGCATGAAATAGACGACGGGGGAATTCAGAGTATCCGACATGGGACTGACGTCAACAGTTGGGGCCTACAAAGACCTTAAGACCCCGTGGACGGCTCCAAATGCTTGGCAGACTCTAAAAGAGTTCATTTAGACAAACTTTTACAATTCGTATTGAGGTGACACTGGGCAGACAAATCCGTTTGGAAATTTTGGCAGTTTTTAAACGTGAGAGCGCTGGTACACCCCCCCCCCCCCCCCCCCCCCCCGTCGGAAAAATTCGTCCGGCATCAGCGTTGATCGTTTCAATCCTCGCCGCCGGAGCGGCCGGAGCAACTGACCGTTCACTTGCCCTTGTGACTTCTTCACAACCCGCCCACCGGTTTGTGAATAAACCGACCACCGTTTGCAGGTGGCAGTTAAATTAACGATTGGCCGCGAGAGGTTTCTCGGGGAGAGCAACCCGGGTAGCAGAATTCCCCACCAGTGGCAGCACCTGCCATAATAGCAGGGCAGTGGCGCATCGCTGAACCGCAGCACCAGGATTGGTCCGAGGACTCTGAATGACTCAAGTGAATGACCAATTCTGCATATATGGGCATTAACCGATCAACGCTATCGAGTAATACCTTTAACTTAAGTTCCTCTCCAATGTTTTTTTTTTCTTTGTGGGCAATAAAAAAAACAACGAAACCCCAACTTTCAAGGTTTTTGCTAGGCACTGCCATCTGTAGGCCGCTCTACGTCAGCGCTTTATTATTCCGCTTCGAAGACAGCTAAGCGCTACTGCCTTACGACCATGACCGGAGTAGGCAAAGTGCCACAAGTCTGGAATCACTGCCAGTCTATAGACAACCGAAAAGATTAGCCGCTACCACATGGCCGCCAAGAGAATGCACGAAGCTGACGCGCTTTGAAGGCTTCCACTTCTGGTTGGAAGGCTCGGGTGAACTTGCAGTCTTCGCTACGCTGACTGCGACGCGTGTCTTATCTGTCCTTGCCCTTTTCGCTTTTTTTATGCCCACGGAAATGAGATAACTGGTCCACTTATAGTGCCAGTCGACAGGCCTCTGCCACTCCTCGTTCCCTGGTTCCAGACACGACCGCTAGGAGGCGGTGTGGTGTTGCTACCAGAGCCGAAGAGGGGAAGACGATAGAGGATAGACGAAGAGGGGAAGGACAGCCTAGGAAGTGATCATAAACGTATTAGTCTACAGTTGGGAGCCCTAGTCAAAAGAGAAATGCAACGAAGTCCAAAAGACAACGCAAAATTAAATGATGAACAAATAGCGCTAATATCAGCCGATATAGAAGAAATAATTGAGAAACGCCACATGGAAAATTGGGATTATAATCAGTTGGAACTGCTCATCGCTACAAAAATGAAACAAGTGAAAGGAGTTAACCGCTGGAGAGGAAAGAGGAAGCCACGAAGCTGGTGGAATATGGAAATTAAGGAGGCCATCGAACAACGACGGGTGGCTTCAAGGGAACACAGAGAAGCAAAGAGGGCGCAGTTATCTGTAGAGGAAATAGGAAAAAAATGGGAATCTTATCGACAAAAGAAACAGCAAGTTCAGGTCCTAGTCCAGGCTAAAATAAAGCAGTCCTCTGATAAATGGCTGGCTGAAGTTCGCGAGGCAAATAAAGGGGGGCCAAGAAAATTCTGGAACCATATAAGCTGGTTGGGAAAAACAAATCAAAGAAAGCAGGAACAGATTATAGATGCTGAGGGAAAATGTTTGGAGGGAGACGATGCTGTGGACTGCATTACGTCATTTATAGCTGCGTCTTTTAGCGACGCCAATGGGGTAATCTCCCCAAGTGAGGCGGCAACACAGGACAGCACAAAAGAGAACAGCTTAGAACTGACTAGTCTTAACTGGGAAAAGGCGGAAGCGAATATTCCTAAAACCACATCCGCAGGGATAGACGAAATTCCAATTAAGCTGATTAATGAACTTGGCCCAAGAAGCAAGGACGCGCTGATAAAAGCATTGGAGGCAGTCATAACAAATCAGCAAATTCCGCACAGCTGGAGACAGAGTAAAATGAATTTGATTTATAAAGGGAAAGGAGATAAGATGAACATAAAATCCTTCCGTCCGATTACGATAACATCTGTTATGTACAGGCTGGCAATGCAGGCGGTGAAATTAAAAATGCAGTCATGGGTAGAAGGGAATAGGATACTCGGAGAACTTCAGAATGGGTTCAGAAGGGGTAGGCGGTTAGATGATAGCCTGTTCGTGCTTACCCAATGCATAGAAATAGCTAAGGCGGAAAATAGACCTCTGTTTATAGCCTTTCTAGACATAAGCGGTGCATACGATAACGTGAACAGGGAACTCCTGTGGAGCATATTGAAAGATTTAGGTATTGGTGATGAGGTAATTGATTTTCTACAGGAAATCTACCGAGATAATGAAGTTGAAATTACATGGGAAGGGAAAAAAAGTACCACAACTGTAGGGGTGCACAAAGGATTAAGGCAAGGTTGCCCTCTATCACCGCTGCTGTTCATGCTTTACGTGATAAATATGGAAAGAAGGCTAGAAGAAAGTAATCTGGGTTATAATCTATCGTACAGATTAGGCGGAAATGTAGTTGAGCAGCGACTCCCGGGTTTAATGTATGCGGACGATATTGTACTGTTAGCAGATAGCCAGGAAGATTTACAAACTTTGGTTAATTGCTGTGGAGACGAAGGAGACGCTCTAGGATTCAGTTTTAGTGCAACTAAATCAGGTGTGATGATTTTTAACGATACAACTGATCAGGTGCTTACAATACAAGGCCACGAAATACCCAAAGTGGCCGAATACAAATACCTCGGGATATGGCTAAACGAAGGGCAGATATACACGGAAAAGCATGAACAGGCTCTTAGGGCAAAAGGACGAAGAGACGCCGGGATAATGAAACATAGGGCATTATGGGGGTACAACAAATATGAAGTACTAAGAGGTATTTGGAAAGGAATAATGGTGCCGGGACTTACTTTCGGCAATGCGGTTCTGTGCTTAAGGGCAGAAGTTCAGTCGAGATTAGACGTAAATCAGAGAGCTGTTGGAAGATTAGCACTAGGTGCCCACGGCAAAACCACAAACGAGGCAGTACAAGGGGATATGGGCTGGGCATCGTTTGAGGCACGGGAAGCTAAGAGTAAAATACTATATGAAGAACGCCTGAGGAAATTGGACGATAACAGATGGGCAGCTAAGGTATTTAAATATTTATACAGAAAGAACGTTGACTCACAGTGGCGGAAAAGAACTAGAAAACTAACCAGTAAGTATGCCGGTCATGAGGACGGAGAAAGAAAGAGCATTAAACGACAGGTTAAAAACGCGGAAGTTAAAAATTGGATGAATTCAATGGAAAAGAAACATAGTGTAGAACTATATCGATTCTGGAAAAGGCAGATCAGGAAATAATTTTTCTATGATAACTCAAGAGGCAGTGCCCTACTTTTTGAAGCTAGATCAGGGTGTCTTAGAACGCGCAGCTACAAAAAGAAATTTAACGAAGAAGATGACACATGTGCAGTGTGTGGTAGATCTGTGGAAACAATTGAACACCTCATAATCAAATGTGATGGTATCCATCCGGATGTCGATGCAGGCACAGTCACTCTTTCTGAGGCCCTAGGGTTTAAAGATAACAATGGTCATGTAAATAAATCTGCAGTGGAAGTCAGCAAAAAGCGATTGGAGGATTGGTGGTTGAAAAGCAGAGATGTGGCATAAGGTTAGAATAGTAGGAAACCGTAGGCAAAGTTGATGGAGAATCTTAATGAGAATTGCCAACACAGTAAACAAAAAAAATAATAAATAAAGAAAAGCTGAGCATGGTGGCAATTGCCACCACCCCGTTTCAAAGGGGGCGCTCCTATCCATCCATCCATCCATCCATCCATCCATCCATCCATCCAGAGCTGTGCACGGGCCGCAAATTTCAGCCCGCGCCCGGCCCGAGCCCTACACTACTGACGGAGGCCCGGCCCGGCCCGACACTGAAGAAACCTAAGCCCGCCTGGGCCCGTCCCGAGTTAAGGCCCGGCCCGGGCCCGGCCCGACCTGCAAAACTTAAAGTGAAGATGAAACAAAGAGATAATTTAAGGAAAATCAGTTTATTTCAATGTTTTTAAAATGCTCGGCTCTCATGGTCTAGATGAAAATTAGTGAGTATATGCAAACACGGCGCATGTAGAGGGTTATCACTGCAAGTTATTATGTAAAAACAACAAATCGTCCATTGATGACGGCTTGAGGCAAGTGCGGCGCTCCTGCATAATGAACCCGGCAGAGCGAAAATTTTTCTCGCTGCTTGAACCGGTAGCCGGAATGGCTAACACTTTCTTGGCAAGAAGAGAAAGCTTTGGGTACGTCGCTGCCTTGCTTCTCCAAAACTGTGATAGCTCAAACTCTGAGCAAGGGGTCGACTCTATGGAAAAGTACTCGCTCAGCTCGTCCCTTTCGGCACTCCGATTGCTGATTTCGTCGCTCCACTCGCTGAACAAATCCATGCACGGCTTTTTCGCAGGAGGTTGTTCTTGCATAGTTTCCGGCAACTCCTGTGGTGTCGACGCGACGAGCTCTCGTATGCGCCCGTACACTTCATTGCGCTCCTCAGCGGAAAGCATCCTAAGGTGCCGAAATTGCGGGCAGAACATCGTTGCTATCTTGCGCTCCATGGTCAGGAGAATCCTGTTGTCCCGTACACGTGATAATGACCCCCCCCCCCCCCCCCCCCACCCCTCCCACCCGGCCCCCGTCAACGCTTGGCGGAGGGTACTTTTGCGAGTGCCTTCGGTTCGACACACCGCACCTTCCTTTGTGCAGTGTCATTTGGGCTCGTGAGACCACTCATGTGGAGATTAGTTTCGAACCTTGCAACAGTAGGGCGGCTGGAGCCACGCAGGAGCAATCGTGATCGCGAAGCCCGGCCGGCCCGTCCGATACCGTGGCCCGAGCCCGGCCCGGGCCCGGGTGAATAGACTTCCGCAAGGCCCGAGCCCTGCCCGCGGGCGGGGCCGGGTACGGGCTTTCGGGCCGGCCCGAGCCCGTGCACAGCTCTAGTTGCTACAGGAGTGGTACCATATCATAAGAAATACGAAGCGCACAAGTGGGCTCAGCAATTTTAGACATTTCAAATTGATAGAACTTTTATTATAGAAATGGGCGTTGAATCCCTGAAACGAGGCAACGGCCCTCACGATCTTCGGCTGGTGGCTTAGCGCCAGCTCGAGCTTCTCGTCGCCTCCCCGAGAGGGAGCCTCGAAGTTCAGGACCGCGGCAGCTGCAGATGGAAAATAAATACACGCATTGGACATGCATATAGACACATGCCGAAACTGCAAGCTGTGTGAGGTCAAGACGCGGATGGGGCTGCCGCTCGAGAATAGACGCAAATGAAGGGAAGAAAAAAACCTGGGCTGTCATTGGTTAAGCACGTCTCTTCCCTTCCCACACACTGCGCTGAAGCCAACAAAAGGGGTGCGCGCCTTAAACAGCGCCGTGAATAGTTTAACTCGTCAGTGCAACAAGGCAGCTCCAATGCCGGGAAAAGGGGAGAATTTTTTGCGCACAAAGTTCTGATTTCCGGGGCCCCTGGAAAGCCCAACATGCATCCATCCTATGTGAGAAGGCGGCCAAACGTGTCGATAAGGCGGACAAAGTGCGGGAGAGCGCCATGACGCCTTAAGCAGCGAAAGCAACGAGCGAAGCTGAGTGCGCTGTCCATCCCGAAGCAGAAGTGGCTGAATGCGGGGGGACGTAAAACATACAAATAAGCGAAGGAAGCCCAGTATATCCTCCGCCGTTTTCCCGAATACAAGTTGCGCCAACAGCATTTGCGTCAATTTTTTTTAAATGTTTAGTGTTATATGCATCTTTGGAACATAAAATGATTCCCCGCTCCCTGAGGAGTTTATTTCACAAATACTGGTATTTTAGTGTTGCACTCTCCAACACCACTTTGACAATTTGCATGAAATTTTGTACAAGCGATTAAAAAAATAAACCGATGAGGTCCACCGCTCAGAAATGAATGTATTGACTTCTTTGAAGCCTTAATATATTATTCGGACCTAGAAATGCTCCGTTTCAATCGAATGGAATCGGTAAGCGGTGGCTGAAAAGGTTAAGCCTACCAAGGTAGCGGTGCAGGCAAGGCAGTGCAATCACGCTTTCTCCATTGGTAATGAATAAGCGTTGTTTGTCTGCAAGAAAGCCCACCAACCTCTTCTACCAGCAAGCGCGTACCACTGCTGCTAATTTCAATTAGGTGACGCGTGAAAAGTATTCGAAGACAGTTGCGTGCGCCGTTTACTTTTGTCCGCGCCTGTACATACACACGGCACTGCCGTGTTCAGCCAGCATTAATCTGGTTTCGTCAGATTTAAATTCACGCAAATTGCACAGCGGCTCTAGTCTTGAGAGCCACTCCGGAGGCTCCGCAGCGGCTCTCTGGATGGCTAGAAACCAGTCCATGCTTTCTCGAAAGTAAGTTCAGGCAGGTCTTGCTTCTTCGTCACACTGGTAGCCTGCCATTCTGGAGCGCCATATACAGTGGAGGCCTATCAGCATGATTAAGTCAAACGGTACCCCATCCTCATTTTCTACAGATAAGCACCGGATGTCATACGGGTCAAGTGGTAATTCTTTCTTTCGGGTTCGCTGCAATACAGCCCAAAAATATCCCAACAGTGTAAAAGCACGTGGTCAATTGTTTCCGGCTTTCTGTAAATTAAACAGTGAGGTGAAATAAAACAGCGCAAGGAACGGGACGAAACACGAAGGAGCAAAACACAGACACAGACACAGCAATGCCATCTGCGTACGCGAAGAGCTTTACTTCGGCTGCTTGTAAACTGAATCCATTGATACTCCCGTTTTTCAGTATTTTCAAAAAAGGCTCTCGACATAAATTCAAAATAGCAGGGGTATGAGGGGACAGCCCTGGCGCACCGAACGCTTCGCGCGAATGGCGGCCCCCAAACCCTAGTTAACAATCAATCTCGTCGTGCAGTTCCGTTATGCCATGACCACACCCTCACGGATAACAGAACCTACCTTAACGTAGCGTAATACAGCAAACAAAAGTTCATGGGCGACGCAGTCAAATGCCTTTTCTAGATCAATTTGCAGAATAGCCACCGGACAATCAGTGTCATCAGAGCATTCTAAGACACTGCGCGCTACGTGAATATTGGTAAAAGTGGACCGGCCTTTAATCCCGCAGGTCTGATGGGTACCAACTAAGGAATGAATGAGAGTCTGCAACCTTCGCGCCAAAACCTTCATGAAAATTTTGTACTCGACGTTAGTGAGTGCTATTGGTCGGTATGCTGTAACCTGTCGTAATCTATCAATGCCTTCCGTTTTGGGAAGCAGAACAGTGTGGGACGACCTGTATGACGGAGGCAGTGGTTTTACTTTAAAGGCTTCATTAAAGATTCCGTTCAAGACCGGGAAAATTACATGTTTGAATTCTTTATAGAAAGCCGCACTGAACCCGTCCGGTCCAGGCGACTTGCCAGGGTTTAAACTGTCTATTGCTTGCTCCACTTCCCCTTGCGTTATCTCCCGCTCTAATCTGTCTTTTGTTTCGTCGTCAAGACGCGGTACGTGGGCTAGAAACACCTCCTTAAAGGGAAACAGCATAGGTTCTAGAAATCAATGAGCTTAAGAGAGTCGAATGTGTGAAACTTGCAGGTAAAGCATGCGAAGACTGTTTGGGCTAGCACTTTAAATAGTGAAGTAATCACCGATTAAAATCCGGATGCCCTTCAAGCTTCTCCGCAGCGCACAACACCAAGTGGGGGGCGCATGATGACGTCATGGAAGGTATCGGTACATTTCCAACACACAAACGCCTGCTTTGAAGGAAAAAAACCAACGCCACCGAAGGCAAACCCCGCCGAGAGTTGTTTGCCATTGTCTAACACGTCAGGGCAAGGTGTGGCTGACGACAGCGATAATTTGAAATCATACCTTCCGTGACGTCACGCTGAGTTTCCCTGCACTGCTCCGGTGCGCTGAGGAGAAGCGCAAAATTCAATAATCGATTATTTTAAACGCTAGTGCAAAAATACTTGGCATGCTTTACCTACAGCCTATATACATTTGAATCCTTGAATATCGCGAAATGGTCAAAAAAGTGCTGCAGTTGCCCTTTAAAAGGCAACTCCGACGAGTTTTCGATATTCATCGATCGAAATGAAATTTTAAGTCTGCATTCTATATGGTAGTCTGATGTCTTCTGTAAAATTTCGCACTTGAAAGCGGCGTAGTTTTTCCGCCAGCGAATTTTGAAGACAAGCGCTCCTCGACGCGAGCGGCATCCATTGATCGAGCAACTTCTACAGGCCCCCCTGTACTGTGACGTCACTGGCGAGTCGGCGTGTCAGGCTGGTCGGGCGCGCGTTAGCGTTCGCAGTGCAGGGGAAAACTGAAGATTGGTTTTGAGGAAAGTAAATGACGCAGTAACGGACACCCGAACTCCAGCCCGAACCGCGAAGTAAGGGGGAGTGAAAGAAGAAAGGAAGAAAGAGGGACCGTAGTGGAGGTCTCCGGAATTATTTCGACCGCCTGTGCAATTTCGCGCCATCTGAACGTGCCTGATGTGATGTGTACGCCAGAGTGATGGGTCACGGCAACATCTGTTGTGCTGTGGGATGCACAAAATCTTCATCTGTGACAACGGGCGTGAACTACCATAGAACCTTCGCGACAAGTGCGCGAGAACTGTCCGCCGTGTCAATTGGTCTCCGAGGAAGCATTCCCGCTTGTGCTCGGAACATTTCGCGCCAGATTGCTATGAAAACAGCGTGTACTTCAATAAAACGGAGAGTTGAGCTAGTTGGTACATGTTTCTTGGAAAAAACAGCGCTAAACGAAAGGACAACGAAAAAGAGTACTCGAAAAAGAGGGCTCGTTTCTCCGGTGGCTACGAGATGGCGCCACGCGTACCATTGCTGCGAAGTCTTTCGATTTTAGTTCTCCGTTGCCACAGACGATGGGCATTTCCAAATAATTCTGACCGAATCAGGCAAGTACCCCACATAAATGTGGTATAAAACAAAACTGACCGCCAAATGCAACCTCTGTGCGAAATTTGAGCCCAAACAAACGTGCGGTTAGGCCGACAGAATTTTTTTTCGACTTTCTCTGATTTGCGCAACACGCGATATACAGGTAGCTATTTTTATTGACTTTAATTTTGGTTTATGTTTATTGGTTTATTAGGGTTTAACGTCCCAAAGCAACTCAGGCTATGAGGGACGCCGTAGTGAAGGGCTCCGGAAATTTCGACCACCTGGGGTCCTTTAACGTGCACTGACATCGCACAGTACACGGGCCTCTAGAAATTCGCCTCCATCGAAATTCGGCCGCCGCGGCCGGGATTGAACCCGAGTCTTTCGGGCCAGTAGCCGAGCGCCCTAACTACTGAGCAACAGTGGTGGCGCCTCTTAATTTTAAAGTTGCTTTAGTGAGCTCCCGCTGCTGCCATATCCTCATGTTTCCACTGGGTTCTATTTTTGATATTTCTTTCACAGTTCGGTTATAAAATTCGTCCAGAAGTAACGTGTCATTTAATTTTCACATTTCCCACGAAAAACTATTCCCCTCCTTAACGATCCCTATGCTGCATTGAACCAAACAATGGTCAGAAAATGATACCGACGTAACTCTATAACTATTGCATTTAGGTACGATAGCCACAGATGCATAAATGCGATCTAGCCGAGCGTGACTTGAGCCCTGGAATCGTGTGTACTTTACAGCACGCGATCCTTGGAGCCACTCTGCCACATCCTCTAGGTTGCATTTCTCGATCATTCGCAACAACATTTCAGTGCTTTTATCTCGAAAACCGTATACGCTTGTCTTATCGCGTCCGTTAAGGACACAGTTGTAATCGCCCATAACAATGAGCTTTCTGTCCGTGTTAGCCGGATTCGACATTTTCAAAAAACGCGGCTCGGCCATCAACCGCATTTGGCGCGTACAAGAAAACAATACTCCAGTCAGTGTTGCTCAGCGAAAAAGCAAGTGACAGGTATCGACCACGACATGCACGAATGATGACTGTGTACCTCTAGCCCCGGCAACTTCTTAACAAAAAGAACACAACGAGCCGATGTGCCCACAGCATGGCTAACGACTGCAATATACCTAGACGTGAAGCGTCGCACCATGCTCCCGGTCTCTTCTTCGCCGTCAACTTTAGTCTCCTGAACAGCCAGTGCATCAATATCTTGCTCCGTCATAAGTCGGTACAGCTGGCTTTGTTTTCTTTTACCTGCCAGACCTCTAACGTTTAGGGTGGCGACTTTCAACGGCGATGCAGAAGCCATTTTTACATAGGAAGAAGAGACCAAAAGCACGGTTCTTACCTCCTGCGTGTAGCATGTCGCTAGACGTTGCCGTCGCCGCCGGTGTCATCCGGTGCGAACACTTGCCTATGGTTAGGAGGCGCCTTGTCGCCGCCACGCTTGTCGGACAGAACCTTTGGACGCCGCCGCAGATTGGTCCGTCGTGCTTGAGACGCTTTTGCAGGTGGTTCCCCGACGCTGGTTTCTGCTGACTTGTCCCCGTGGGGCTTGGTCCCGGCCTGCGGACGCTTCGCCGGGGTAGTGACGCCGGTAGTCATGCGGGCGTCGGCCTTATCTTCCTGGTCCTCGCTCGCCGCCTTTGATTCCACGCCCACGGGTTCTGGCGGGCTCGTTCAATCTTTTGGCGCCGTCAAAGATGGGTCACTAGTTCGCGACCCGCTCTCCTGTGTGACCGTCGTGCCAGAGTTGCTCCTCGTAACAGCTGGCTCAACCACCACCTCCTCGACTTTGCCCGCGTCGTCATCACCGCTCGCTGCTTCCACCGCTTCGACGACGTCCATGAGTTCTGCCGAGTCGCTCGCTGCTACGCATCCGGTAGCCGACGCGTAGGTGCGAACTCAGTCAGCCTCCGAGTGGCCATAGCGCCGGCACTTCGAGCACCTGGGCTCCTTGCAATCGCGCCGAACGTGCCCCGTGCCGCCGCAGCGCAGACACCGCATCGGGCTCCCGAGGCACCACCACGACAGCCAACTCGCAAGCGACTCTAACCTGCTGGGGCAGGTCGCCCACCTTCATGCCTGGCTTTATCTTTAGGAGCACGGTCTCGTGGTGGACCCCTTCTCCTTCATACCGGCGACGCGCCAACGCTCCTGGGTGGCCTCGGTAACGTTGCCGAATGCCGCGAATGCCGTGCGCATGTCCTCGTCGGTGACGCCGTGTTGCATGCAGTGCGGGCGCAACTTTACCTGGTGGTCTTCCGGGTCGAAGACGATGCAGAGGCGTCCCTTCACTTCGAGCTCCTTCAAGGCGGCCAGTTTCTTTGCGGCATCCGCACTAATGAACGTAACCACCCACACGTTGTTTATCTCGTATGCCCCCAACGCCACAACATCGGGGAGCTCACCAACGTTGGCGAGGGCGTCTCGGAAGTCCTCAAACCAGTAGGGTCTCACACGCACGTCACCGTGCAGGAACACCGTATTTAAAACGACACGACCGGTGGGCAAGGAGAGGCAGAACGGTCTTGTATACCATATCTTCGTCGCTGGTAAACCTGTTTTCGCGGCCAGCAACGGCTGCTATCGCCGCTCCGTGGGAGCCCATGATCCTGCGACCATCCGCTTTCGCGTGAGGAAGTAGAATCCAAAAGCTAGAGCTAATCGAAGAAAAACGCTATCGGGGAGCGCTGGTGAGGGCAAGGGCAGAAGACACAGTTGCAGGGGAAGCGCCAACGAAACGGGCGCTTGGTTTAGAAAACGCCCGTGCTGAAAGAAACGACATTAACGAAATAGAATGGAGAGGTGTTTTAACAACGGACATCGATCGCATCAAAGCAGGCCTTTTTCGAGCATTATCAGGCGCTCTTCGCATCGATCCGGTAGATGCTAGCACATTTAAGGAGGTGTGGAGCAAGCAATAGGCTGTCTAAACCCCGGTAAGTCGCCTGGACCGGACGGGTTCAGTCGAAAGACGTTGTTATATACTATGAAACGCGGTCGAAAGACGTTGTTATATACTATGAAACGCGATAGCAGTGACATCTAATCGCAATATTTAATTTTATCACTTCACGCTCTACCTTTCTACAGAAGGAAAGGGAGTGTTACGAGTTTTTTTTTCTAATCTCTACTGAAGGGCGTTCAGAAATCAGAACAGAAGGCGATAACGGGCTCCCTTGCAAGAGGGGTTGTGCCCCTTGGCCGGAACAGCCTAGGGAAGGGCACTTTGGACGGGACTACTCCTTGCTCACACGTCCATATTCCCGCGTAATCCGCGTTGCGCTCCGTGATACGAGACCTATCAAAACGGTTGTCAATACTCGTTCATTTCCACAAAAAAAAATGGAATGGCATACGTCCTTTCTATGTGGAGTCATTGACAAAAGTTTGCGGGATGCGAATTCGCGGAAAAACTTTACAGCCGAGCGATTAGGCGCAAAATGCCTGTGAAAGGCATAGAAGCGTGAAGAGGCATGTGCATTATTTCTGGTAGAAGAATATCATGTGACTAGAAGGCGAGACAACGTGGAAATTAATTTTTTTTCGCGAACTTGTGTCCCGCAAACTTCTGTCCATGACTTTACATTCTTAGCCTCAATCATTCTGCGTTAGTCCTATTTTCGCATCGATCTCTCACCAGACGTTTCTACTGAGTTTACTTCTTGCCTCACTTTGAAGCGCCGCGGCATTAGATATGGGAATGGGCATGTTTAGATAAGAGAATCAGTATGGAAAGGAGGACTCACAGTAACGTTATTAACATAGTTGACTGTGCCCGGCAAGCTACCTCCCTCTTATATTATCGGCCGCCTGTCTGTAATCCCGTGCCCCCTGTTCCGAACGATTTTTTTAATAATGACCTACTAAAGTGCCAGCATACCGCGATACTCTACTACGAGCCTTTATTTCACTTATTTTGGTAATTTACTTTAGTTTTTTATTTGGCTTTGAAATCCAAAGCCGCATACCACACGTACATAATTTTATTCAGCATTCAGTTACAATATCTTGCATATAATAATGCGATGGTGCAGGATGGTGGTGCAGTTGTTGTGATAGCATTCGTAGACCTCAATATCGAAAAATAGAGCACTGTTTTGCCACGGCCGCTGCATCAGATCAAGGCACAGAATCTACTAATCTCGGCAAGCATGAACGTTATTTTGTCATGACTCTGTCTTTCCCGTCATGCTTTTTGCCCACAATAAATTCCTCTTCAGTAAAACTTCAGTAGGAGAACTTTGTATGCGCGTCAGCTACGCGATGAAACTGCCGAGAAGTGTCAGACACCAGTGACGCCACCTCAAAGCAACGAAAAGGCATGTGACCGATGCGCAGTTCAGCACACCTGTCTAGTCCGGACACCGTAAATACTGCAACCGTAAACGCAGTGCACAAAATCCTGACAGGCTACCAGTCACAATGGTTTCGGTGCTGAGAACTGCATTCCCCTAAAGTGTGCTGGTGTTTACTTGTAAGAGGCTGCTCCGGCGGATGAAGTCTGCGGAGAAAGAATAGATTGGTTTGGTTTGGTTTATGGGGTTTAAGTTCCCAAAGCGACTGAGGCTATGAGAGACGCCGTAGTGGAGGGCTCGGGAAATTTTGACTACCTGGGGTTTCTTAAGTGCACTGATATCGCAAAGTATACGGGCCTCTAGAATTTTTGCCTCCGTCGAAATTCAACCCCCGCGGCGGGAACCGAACACGCTTCTTTCAGGTGAGCAGCCGAGCACCACAGCCAGTGAGCCACCGCGGCAGCGTAAGAAGTGATTGAAAACAATGTTTGGGAAGAGACGAAGAACTCGGTTGAAGTATCATGTATGTACGGGATTTCGCACAGGAGATAGCGAAGTAAATCAAAGCTAGGTCATTGCTTTCTGCCTCGCCCCCCTCCCCCGCCCCTGTCCCTCCCCCCCCCCCCCCCCCGCCAAAAAAAAAGAAACGGAGCAAGCTAGCAGGAGACACCACCCAATTAGGAGAGCCTGCGACGTATGCCACAGCACCGAATACGCACAGCACAAACTTAGCGTAGTGCATCGGAAACCGTGGAAGTGATATCTTCATTGGCATGTGCAAAAAGGGAATGTGCGTGAAAGAACGCCTTGAAGGAAATTTTGAAATCAGTGGAACGCTCATCGTTGTGAACTTTGCCAGCATACTGAAATCTTTTAAATTGGCTACTATTCAGACAAGACAGTTTATCCCCACAAACTTGATTGTGCTGGAAGTTGTACAAACCATCCGTATTTACAAAGAAGCAGATATGACTGTGCGGCATTCTTCTCTAGGGCTGACTGCGCGCTAGGTAAGACTCCTATATCAATGTGAAAAACTGTATCAAAGTTACCGTGTTTCTTTCGATTGTTTTGATATGACGTTTCTTTTCTAGTTACTCAAGACGCATGCGTGCACTCCCGTGGATTAGTATTTTACTGCGAAGTTTTCTATTAAGGAAGCCAGTTCTCCGTTGAGCGCAAGTATATCAGGTACTTTCAGACTAAGACCCACTTCAGAATTACGCTTAGTAGTCACCTGCTTTAAGCAAAAAAAAAAAAATAGCTGGATCTCGCTTCAGAGTGAATGTTTGTTTCTCCTAAATGTGGACGTTGAAACTGCAAGGTGTTCCGAGTGCTGTCAACAGCCACGCTGTCGCTATTAATGGCAAGATCTACTCCTTCGACATCACCAGCTCTGAAAAGAACTTCGTCGCCGTGCACATTTTCTGCCCTGCGCGCTACCGCTGGCGCCTTGAGAGGACGCAGCCGCCACCCCGCGAAAGGCCGGTTCAGTTTTTAGACTTTAACGTTGTAGCCTACGGCGACTGTGCGTACGTGTACGGTTTTGGGGGACTGGTCCAACGACTGGCCTCGCATGGCAACCTTTACCGCTTCGATACCAGCACAATGACGTGGAGCCGTCCTGAGGTGTGCGGTGATGAGCCGAGGTATATGTGCCACGTTGCGTGCATGATGCGGAACCGCATGTACATCATCGGCAGCGTGCAGGTAGGTAATACGTTGCACTTCCTTGACCTGGATACCTACAAGTGGCATCGAGTTCACACAACTGGAGACGTTCCAGCGTGCCCGCCTTTTAATTCGGGCTGTGCCATTGGTAGCCGGATTTATGTTTTTGGAAGCGCGCCTGGCAGCAACTCTGTGTATTACCTGGACACTGTGAACTTGACTTGGGTGCGCCCGCACATAGAAGGCGTAGCCCCAGCGCGGCGCATCAGTCATAGCGTCTTCGCGTGCAACGGAGAGATGTACGTCTTTGGAGGTTACAACCTGCAGCAGCACGCACTCTTTGCAGACCTGCACAAGTACGACCCAG
Organism: Amblyomma mixtum; assembly: GCF_055824585.1. Lineage (NCBI taxonomy): Eukaryota > Metazoa > Arthropoda > Arachnida > Ixodida > Ixodidae > Amblyomma > Amblyomma mixtum. The sequence continues at coordinate 49,463,715 of NC_143017.1, read as the reverse complement.
GGAGGTCTCGCTGGACGCAAGTGAGGCCAAGGCGGTCGGGCCCTTGTGCCAGATTGCTCCAGGCCTGCTGTGTGATTGGGGACCGGGCGTTTCTGTTTCGCGGCCGCACATCGACGCGCATCAGAGAAGGACAGTCGCCTCCACGAGATCGGCAGCTCGTCGCGCCCCACCTGTTCGCCCAAGTGGCATTGACTGATCTGCACGCGCTAGACTTTGCACCCACATTGGAGACGTTGTGCCTTGCGGCGGTCATAGATGCCCGTTTGGAGATCGGCGACGCGGCGCCGACCGTAATGGAGACGTATAATGCCATGACAGGTGAAGACAACAGATAAGCCCTGTGTTTGTCTACGTGAAGACATTGCAACTGTGTGTGACAAAACCATTTAGACGGTGCCTCTGCAAGATGCATATCATGTGTGAATACAACTTCTGTTCACCTGTCTAGCCACGAAATGGCCTATTTTAATTCATTACTGAGCAAGCTAGTTGCTTTTTTGTGCTTGGCTGATATTATTAATCCGAGAGCATTATATGGCTGTGTTGCGTCAGTAAAATGTGTCCGCAATTTCACCCGCGCGTTTACGTCATCCTTTTAAGATAAATGTGTGATTGTGACAAATAGTGTGGGATAAAATCTCGGGACCAGTGTGCCAACACACCGTATATTTTACTGACAGACAAGGATAAGGGTTTCCTCGAAAGTTTATTTTTTTCACAAGTTTGCGTTCATGTATTCACTTTGCCTTTCCGTTATTGCTTTCCTTGCTCGTTTTGGCTCAAGCTGCCCCGTGGGCGTTGTTATGATTGCGTAGTTATGTCTCGGCTTTCGCTTCGTTTCGTTATTCTTCTTAGGAATGTTTTCGTTTAGTTATCTTTTTCGTTTGAGTTTATGACACGTTTTCGTTCCTGTTAACGTTTACTTTTGACTTCACGTTTTCTTTATAACTGCTCTGGATAGCGGCTTTCATTTTTTTCCTATTGTCACTGTTTCCTTGTTTTAAACTGGTCTTAGTTTGGGCTCACTCGGCCTGCTGCGTGTTCAATTCCTGACGTACACCGCCAAAGGTTTGATAAGGCTATTGATGGACGGTGTTTTGATGTGAAGATTTGTTTGCTTCGTGCGCTGTTCATGTTTTCTGGTGTCACGAGTCCTTGCTGATGTTTAAAAAGCTGCTCGTTCCTCTCAATAAATTGTTGCTAGTTCGGCACCTATCCTGTTAGCTTTAGTGTTCGCCTTCCTCTTTTCGCGCTGCTTTCTTTAGCCGTGCAACAAGACCAGCAAGGGGAAACCACAACTTTAGCAGACATAACTATAGGCCGCGATTCTGTAGCGCTGACTGCGTTCGAGATTAGGCTTTTTTATTAATGTGAAGCCTTTAGCAAAATGGGCCTGCTTCTTTCGATGTGCTTTGATATGATGTTTGTTTTCAAGGTTATGGCGCATTCTTATGGCGCAAGGCGCATGTTTGCGGCGGGCTAGTATTTAAGTGCGATGCTTTGTAATAAGAATACCAGTTTTTACTTTGTTTGTCACGTCTGGCAGTTTCTTGGAAAGTCAAACTTACCTCAGAATTATAATGTGTACGCTCCTGCTTTCAGCCATAAAACAAGGGCCAAGATCCTGTCTTAGACTTAATATTTGTTTGTCTGAAATGTGGACATTAAAGCTAAAAGATGCTCCACGAACTGTCAATAGCCATGCTGTCGCTATTAAGGGCAACATCTACTCCTTGGACCTCATCTACGTAGAAAGGGATTTCATCGACGAGCACATTTTCTACCCTGCATACTACCGTCGGGACATTGTGAGGACGAAGCCGCTACCCGGCGGTAGACCAGTGTTGTTTTTAGACTTGAACGTAGTACCCTACGGCGACTGTGCGTACGTATGCGGTGGCTTGGGAGCCCGGAAACCTGACTCGGACTGCAGCCCTTACCGCTTCGATACCAACACAAAGATATAGAGCTGTCCTGAGGTGGGTGGTGATTAGCCGAGGATTCTCTGTCGTTCTGCATTTGGGCGGGGCACCGTATGTTCATCATTAGTAGCCAACCGCTGCGTTCTGTGCAGCATATCTACTTCGTTGACCCTTACACCTACAAGTGGTATCGAGATCAAACAGCTGGAAATGCTCCAATATGCCCGCATTTAAGCTCGCCCCGTTCCATTGGTAAACGGATTGACGTGTGGGGTTGCACGCCCTACAACAACTCTGTGTTTTACCCAGGGTGTCGAACCGGAATTTTTTCGGGTTCGGTTCAGGTTCGGGTTCACGCCTTTCGTGTTCAGTTCCGGGTTCGGCTCCGGAGCGACATTCCGTTCCGGTTCGAACCGCTCCGGATAGCGTCGAACCTGTTCAAACGGGTTCAAACGGGTTCAGACCATAAAAAAATTATAAACGTAGGTTTTTATTCAACCTTGTTTTGCTGTTTACTTTTCTAAAACAGCACTGAAAAATTGCTCAATGCGAGATGTTTTACTGTCCGCTGCAAAAAGATTTAAATTTACGCAAGAGCCGCGAACTCAAATGAATTCAGAATTAGTGTACACCGGCTGTGCATATATACTAGACTCTATCTGATGAGATACATAAAAAGAAAAGCTGATGGATTTTTCATCTACAAAACCTCTCAGCTTCAGATGTTTCGGAGGCCCCTTCAGGCGAATAACAGGTCTCTCTTGAAGGCTGTGTCAATCGGGAATTTCTCCGGCGAAAAATGCTTAAGCGGGCGCTATCAGGACCGCTGCATGCGCCCACTATGAGCGGAAGTTGTCTTGTATTTGCAGGTATATACAGCCAAGACAGCTTTCTGTCACCCCAAAAGCGGCTTGCCAGTCACCCCCCCCCCCCCCCCCCCCCCCCCACTTTGGCACACCTGCAGCATACATCTAGAGAGTTTACCAAAAATATTTTATTTTCATCTCCTGCTCTACATCGCCTTTGTAACTCGCATTATATGTCTCGACCACCTATAGCTAAGTTTCTTGAAAAACACAGCTAATCGTGGCTTGTCGCTAGTACAGTGTAAAATTAAGATTTTGTCCTATGCTGATGTCGTCTCCGTCTCTTGCTCTGATGAAAAGAATACGATAAAAAAGCAGGCTTGCATTGGTTGGGGGCTCTTCGTGTCTGTACCGACACAAACTTGCGACGTCTTCGATGCGACGTTACGCTGTGAATATGTTGCAATTGGTGCATTGCAAGAGGACGATCGTAAATTAGTTAAATATAATCTTTCTTACTTTTCTGGGTCGCTTTCAAAGGGAGCCCATGCGTGGACAGAATTTAATGCTACCTTGATAAAGTATGGTGAGTCTTTCGTGCAGTTTTTCTCCAGTAACCTGTTTCACGATTTTTATTTTTCGAAACCGAAAACCACCGTTTCCTGGCAGCTGTGCTTATTAGGTGACTAAATGCTATCTGTCTTTTATGTACATAGCCTTGAGGGAATTTTATGCTGATACACTTGATTTCCTAAGTATTCGCTTTTCCTGAGAATACCTGTACGGCTTCTCCAGAAGGCAGCTGACAAAGGTTCTGATCGGTCATTACTTCCTCTACGTGCAGCCTTACCTAGCCTTTCTTGACGGCCTTATATTAAGGCGAGTTCAGAGGATGTACATTCAATAGGCCCCAAAAACCTTTCTTAGACTTCAAAAGTCGACCTTACGTGTTAGGACATGCCATCGAGCCAAGCGGACGTATGTCCCATGATCAGTGAATTGCTACATCTGCAAGCAAGGAGGAACTATTGAACAACGAAATTATTTGTGACGCTATGTTCGCTTGAGACATAGCTCACTTCATCATTCTCTTAAAAAGGACATTGAGGTCATGGCTTACACTATAAGATTTGTGCCAGTAATGAAGGACATCGGAGTTCCGTGTGAACTTTTCCTGTTAATAAGACTGCTTAGCGTATGAAGAAGCTGTATGCTTGATAAACACGCACAATCGCCACTTTCGGCGAGGTCACTGTTCAGAGAACAGTTCATTTTAGCTCAAAACGTATATGCTGCGAAAGTTCAACCTCCTGACTGATCGCCCTTTCTTGACGTGTGCGCCTTCAGGAATTTTTATGTGCGGGCAGAGCAAGGGAGTGATAGTGGCATGAGGCCGTATGCCGAGGTCGCGGAATTCGACCCAGTCAAGTAAGGCAAGACGAGGTCAGGGAGGTTCCTGATATTCCATGCATGCGGCAACAATAAAAAGAATCTTCGAAGATGGCCGAGTAGCCTAATTCGTCAGTACACGAAGCTTCTCTGTTGCGCCCGCCGCCACTGACTCGATTCCCACTCAGGGTTAGAGTATTGTAGTAGGTTTCTTTCCTGCGTTAGCAGTTTAGTCCCCTTTCTCAAAAATTAAAAAAATTCCGTGGTGTGTGCGTGTGCATGTGCGTGCGCGCGTGCGTGCGTGTGTGTGTGTGTGGGGGGGGGGTGCGTGCGTGCGTGCGTGCGTGCGTGCGCTTAAGCGTGTGTATGCACACGCGTGCATAATCTGATGGGCGCACATCCGCACATGATGGGCGCACAGTGAGACCGAAGCGAACGGGCCCTTGTGCCAGAGTGCTGAATGCGTGCTGTGGGATTGAGAACAAGGGTATTCCTGTTTCCTGGCCATACTTCGAAACGTATCCCAGTAGGTCAATTCCCTCCAGGAGATCCACAGCCTGCCTTGCCCCAGCACTTCGCCGAAGAGGAGCTGGCGGGTCTGCACGTTCTAGACTTTGCACCCACATTGCAGACGTTGTGCCTTGTTGCACTTAAAGATACCTGTGTGGCGTGAAGACAACAGATCACACCCGTGGTTGGCCTCGCTGCAGCTGTTTGCAACAAAGCATCTTAGACGGTGCTGCAGCAGTTGGACATCATGTACCAGTAAAACTTTTTCTCCTGAGCCCAGATACGTAATGACGTATTTTAGTTTTTGAATAAACAGGCTTGTTGCCTTTTTTTAGAGCGCAGCTCTTCGGCGCCCGTTTCTGCGTTTCGCGGCATCGCCGTTGTCCGTTGTAACCTGGAGAGAGCAAAAGCTCAACCTCCTCCCCTCTTTAGCAAGAAAAAAAACAGCGCCGCTCGGATTGCTCTCGTCGGCACGCGTGATAAAATGGGGGAGAAGGAACCCCTGGACGGCGACTAGCCTTTTGTTTGTGGCTGCCCCTTTCCCACCGCTCGGGGTCGCGGCGCGTAGGGGGATTGCCGTTGATTGTTCTAAACTCTCCGAGTCATTTCTAAGTGATGTTGACGGAGAGGACGTAGCCTTGCGTGCGCTAAGAGATATCCCCCCCCCCCCTCTTCACTCACGCGACGGCGGCGGCGCCACGACAGAAAGTTCCAGATGCTCCTCGAAGCCACTCCCGGCTTTGGACCAATGAGGACCCACGCCCAGCGCGAGAAGGAGAAGGAGACTGCACAGCCAGCACTGTGCACGTGAACGCCTGCTTTGGCTCGAAGAATAGACAGACGTGGAGCTAGCCTATATAAGAAGGGCGTTGAGCACCCGAGCGGCCGTTTTAGCTTCATTGAACAAATTGTGTTTTGTTTGTTTGCCTCTCTCTCTTGTGAGTGTGCACTTTAAATGTCAACTGCAGCACTTTTTTGATGATTAAGCGATATTCAAGGATTCAAATCTATACTGGCTGTAGGTAAAGCATGCCAAGTGTTTTTGCACTGGCATTTAAAAAAAGTGACGTAAGCGACAGTTGAATGTTGCGCTTGTCCTCGCTGCACCAGAGGAGTGCAGAGAAATTCAGCGTGACGTCACGGAAGGTATGATTTCAAATTACCGCTGTCGTCAGCCACACCCTGCCCTGACTCATTAGACGCTGCCAAACGACTCTCGGCGGGGTTTGCGTTCTGTGGCGCTGGTTTTTTTCCTTCGAAGAAGGCGTTTGTGCGTTGTAAATGTAACGATGGCGTCATCATGCGCCCCCACTTGGCGTTGTGCGCTGCGGAGAAGCTTCAAGAGTGTCCGGATTTTAATCGGCGATTACTTCGTTATTTCAAGTACTAGCCCAAAAAGACTCCGCATGCTTTACCTGCAAGTTTCACACATTCGACCCCCTAAGCTCGTTTGTTTATAAAACCTATGCAGTTTCCCTTTAAGTGCAATAATTCTTTTGTATTGTAATCTTTCTCAAGTGTAACTTTACTGTTAGTGGAGTGTTTCTTGAAGAAGGAATATGTCTGAAAAATAAAAACCTGTCTTTAATTGTACATACATACCTTGCTCGCATTCTTTGCCACGATCTATCGAAAAGCTGGAACAGCTGATGTGCGGCGTTTAAATTACGCATAAGGAAATAACGTAATCGGCAGTTTTTTTTTGCTTGGGTATGTATCGACTTTTCTTCTGGCCCTGCCTTTTATTTCGTGTACCAATTCAATCTATCCTCTAGTTTTTTCCCCTTTTTTATTTCACAATGTTCAGTCACCAAATGGATTATTAACTTACACTAATGCAGTGATGATGCGTCGCTCCTAGATCTGGTATTTAATGTTTGTTCGGGCTTAGAAGACCCTCAGTCACGCTCGTTTCAAAGTGACAACTACTTGTGCCCGAACTGTCCAGATCACGGCACCGTTGGGGTTCGGCAAAAAAAAGAACAGTAAACGTAAGACGAGCCAAGCAGACAGAAGATATGGCAACGAGAAGAAGCCTCTGAAATTTAGAAACAGATATGCTTTAATACTAGTATTTACCAGATCAGGGACGCTCGGTGAGATTCGCTGCAGTTGGATCAGGAAATGAATGATTTCAATGTAACAGCGCGAGAGGAGCCACTAGAGCGCGGGAGGGAGGAGTAGGAGGTAGAAGAGGAAAGGCAGGGAGGTTAACACGAAGAATAATCGTTTCGCTACCCTACACAGGGGGAAAGCTGAGGGGATAAAAAATGAATGAAAAGAGAGGGTAGCAGAAAATTACTGGTAACCAGCATTCCAGTCATTCAAGAACATGCAAATAAAGGTCACAAATATAAACGACGTTTCCACCAGGAACGTGAAAAAAAGTACTTGACCATACTGAGCCACATCTGTTGCCTAAGAAACAGGCACTGCTCGTTTCATCGCAGGTCGAGCTGCACACAAGGAAACGACATACCGACGCTATCTTTCCGTGCCAGCTAACTAGAGGCAGCAGTGCAGCAAAACTTTCCCGTGGAATAAGAATACCTATCAAGCAGTGGCATAGCCAGAAATTTTGTTTGGGGGGGGGGGGGGGGGGGGGAGGGCTCATGTTGCAGCGCGGCCTCCTCATAGCAGTGGTGGAGGGATCATACGCAAGAATATTATCCGCATTGCCATATTGACAATGTCATTGTGTATTAGATAACGCTACGCACTGTCTAAACAAGTAAAGCATGTATTTTTTAAATAAAATAGTGCATTCGTATGTCTCAAAGACCGTGGCAGACATAACTAATACGAATGCTTCGATGCTTTTGCCTATTTAAAAAGTTTGGTTTGGTTTATGGGGTTTAACGTTCCAAAGGGACTAAGGCTATGAGAGACGCCGTAGTGGAGGGCTCCGGAAATTTCGACCACCTGGGGTTCTTTAACGTGCACTGACATTGCACAGTACACGGGCCTCTAGAATTTCTCCTCCAATGAAATTCAACCGCCGCGGCCGGAATCGAACCCGCATCTTTCGGGTCAGCAGCCGAGCACCATAACCACTGAGCCAACGCGGCGGCGTATTTAATAATAAAGAAAATATCACACCAAGTCTTGAACTACATTAGTCAGAAACCAGCAAAGCATAATAAAGGAATAACGCAGAAATCAATACGAAAGTACGTATTCTTTTAATTGCCGGCAGGGCGACAATTATTCTACACCCATAATTACAGAACGGTACTCCTTTTGTTCAGCCCCGCCCCGGTGGCCCAGTGGTTACGGCGCTCGGCTGCTGGCCCCAAAGACACGGGTTCGATCCCGGCCGCGGCGCCCGAATTTACGATGAAGGCGAAATTCTAAAGGCCCATGCACTGTGCGATGTCAGTGCACGTTAAAAATCCCCGGGTGGTCGAAATTTCCGGAGCCCTTCATTACGGCGTCCGTCATAGCCTGAGTTGCTTTGGGACGTTAAACCCCAATAAACCAATTCCTTTGGTTCAAAGAAAAACTAAAAGCAGTTAGCGAAAAAGGAAAGAGAAGGACAAAAGAAACGCATGAGTGATGCCGCAAGTTGAAATAAGCAATATCCGAGTGTGTATGTTTTGAAACGCCGCATGGGCAGGGCTTTCAATAAACAAGGTCAATCAAGATCGCTTATTGATATCCTCCAAATTTTCGTATTCGCATGGTAATGTTGACCATGATGCCAACTGATACCTGCGTTACGTGACTCCAGCTGCATGCCGTTGCCACGAAATCCAACCCGAGTTAGCAATATTCGCGCCAAAATGTTTTTCAGTCTGAAAAAGACATTGTAGGTAACAAAGAATGACTTCCGGCACCTGTGGTTGTTTTGTTCAGCGGTGCGTGACAGTTCGAAAAAATTTCGGGGGGAAGCCCCATAAGCCCCCCCCCCCCCCCCCCCTGGCTGCGCCCCTGCTATTAAACGATGATCAAGTACTGAAACAAAAGAATAATGCGGCCCTTTCGCATACCTCTAGCTCATTACTTAGTTTCTGATTTATGGTTTATGGGAGTTTAACGTCCCAAAGCGACTGAGGTCATGACAGACGCCGTAGTGAAGGGCTCCGGAAATTTCGACCACCCGGGGCTCTTTAACGTGCACTGACATCGCACAGCACACGGGATTCTAGAATTTCGGCCACCAAAATTCGAACACCGCTTAGTTAGTTTCTGTGCACTATTTCGCACTACATAAAGATAAGTCGTGTCGATCATCCAGATTTCCTGATGTGTTTGCGTACCTAAATAGTTTCTTCGGAAGGAAATTGTCCAATATGTGTGTCAGGATTATAACAGCACCGTATCCTAACTGTCTGCTGACTCGAAACGTCTCGTGCACATCGGCAACCGGAGCCACCTGACGGCTGTAAAAGACTGACTGTTTTGAAGCTTGTCGTGTCGATAAGAACACCGTAATAATAGCTTATTGATAGGAGGAATAAGATTTAGGCGCACTCGTAGTGCTTTCCTACGCCACCTGCCTTCTCTTAGGGGCATAAGCATTCGCTTTATAGGCATAAGTCATTACGTGGCTTGCGTCCGCTAACTGGACTTCATCGAGAGAAACAAGAATAGGAATGTTATCATCCGAACAGCAAGTCACCAATGATCTTTAACGTGTCCAAGCATTTATAGCAGCCCTAGCGGTAGAAGGAAGGAATCTCCAGATGGCTAGTGGAACAAGACTAGTGCCGCTTGAGTACTGCAGGTTGACATTGGCAAACACTTCACTATTTATTGGGAGTATTTTCAAATCTTTTTGAGTGAACACAAAAACTTGTCGTGAAATGGTACGCAAATGCATTAATACTCAAAGCTTGCTCATATTAAGAGCTACAAGAAAGACTGAAAAATTGTCTTCTGCGTATGCACCGAAAAGTTTCGACGCTTACAGGAATACCCGCCGCGTTGGCTCAGTGCTAAGGCGCTCGTCTACCGAGCCGGAGTTCCCGGGTTCGAACCCGACCGCGGCGGCAGCATTTCGATGGAGGCGAAACGCAAGAGGCGCCCGTGTGCTGTGCATAAAGCACAGCACACGTGAGCCAGCCTGCGGGACGGTCCTGCGGCAGGACGGGTCGTCGAACTGTCACAGTGCCTGGTGAAGAAATTTTCTTTTGCTCGTTCGTTTATCACTCTTGTATCAGTGCACCTTAGGTGTAGTATCTCTGTTGTACCAACAATCTTTCGCGATTGCTACTTTGCACGAATTGCGCTGTATTGTAAATCACTTTGTATGTGCTCGTACGAGTTATTGTTAAATCCTCTGTATCGTCTCTTTGTTGTGTAAACTGTGTTTTATTTGTGAACCTTTGGCTCCGACCCATCTCTGGCTTGCGACCGGCGAAAGCCGGGCACCATACGACCACACTCCTTGTCACCTCGTGTTTGGTCTCTGGCTGAGCTTGCCGCGCTGAGTCCAGGGCGTCTCCTTTGTGACCGGGACCGCTTTCCCACACGCTCTAAGGGTGTTTGCGAGTGCACGCAACAAGTGCGCAGAAAGGTGACAGGCGGACACATTGGACAGCCAGTATCTAAACTTGTCAAGACTTTTAGGTATCACAAACCGCTAGATGCAGTGTTTGTCACCTCAGGTTTTGGTATCGATAGAAAAGTTAAGAACAATGGATGGTTGCATACATGAACACACACACGCACACACATACACACATTCATACACACATGCATACACACATACATGCGTACATACATGCGTACATACATGCATATATACATGCATGCATGCACGCATGCATACATACATACACACATACACAAACATACATACATGTATACATACATACGTACATACATACATACATACATACGCCGCCGCGGTGGCTCAGCGGCTATGGTGCTCGGCTGCTGACCCAAAAGACATACATACAAAAGACATACATACATGCATACATGCATACATGCATACATGCATACATACATACATACATCCATACATGCATACATGCATACATGCATACATGCTTACATACATGCATACATACATACATACATACATACATACACACATACATACACACATACATACATACATACATACATACATACATACATACATACATACATACATACATACATACATACATACATACATACATACATACATACATACATACATACATACATACATACATACATACATACATACATACATACATACATACATACATACATACATACATACATACATACATACATACATACATACATACATACTGTAGTGAATTAATGAACGCGCCTGAACTATTATGAATGCGCCTCAGGTTGCCTCGATGGCAGACGAAGAAGTTGACGACGAAGTGTGCCGGCGCGCGGCTCCTGCTCTCCGGCTGTGTAGACTGACTGTGATTTTGCTGCCATCCGCTCAGCTGTTTGGTGAACTGTATTGCTGAGTTCACTAGTACGTGAACCCCCTCTCATTTGGTGGAGGTTGCGGTCGTCTGACGCTCTGGACCTTCGCAGCCGTCTTCTCCCGCCGCTCACAATGCCTAAGGACTCCGTGCCCAGTCCTGCCCCACCCACCCCGACCGTTCTGTGCGCTGGAGCGCTGCGGCAGCGTGATCCCGCTTTCTTCAGTGGCACCGGCGACGATGACGTCGAGGATTGTCTGGCATCGTACGAACGGGTGAGCACCCATAACAAGTGGGACGATGCACTGAAACTCAACAACGTCATCTTCTACCTTTCGGACGTTGCGAACCTATTGTTCAGAAACCACGAAGCCGACATCCCCACGTGGTCAGCCTTCAAGTCCAATTTTTCTGATGTATTTGGCAGGCCTGCGGTGCGCAAGCTGCGCGCGGAACAACGCCTGCGAAGTCGGGCGCAGCTGCCTGGTGAAAATTTCACCAGCTACATAGAGGACGCTGTGAACCTGTGCACACGAGTCGATGCCTCTATGTCTGAGCACGCCAAGATTGAGAACATTTTGAAAGGAATCGACGACGATGCGTTCCAGATGCTTCTGGCACGCAATACCACCACAGTCGCCGACGTCATTACCCATTGCCAGAACTTTGACGAACTTCGGAAGCGACGCATCCTCACCCGTTCTCCGCTCTCGCAGCAAGAATCGCTTGCTTCCCTCACATCTGACACCGATCCGGCGCAACTGTCACCGCAGATAAAGCAGTTTGTTCGGGAGGAAGCCGCGCGTCAGCTCTCGTTGATGCCCTCCAGTCACGACGCTGCGACTCCTCTGGTGGCGCCATTGCAGGAGGTCATCCGCCATGAAGTTGCCGAGGCTATTCCTACTGCACATCCAGTCCCTTCGGTTGCTCCCTTAACCTAAGCCGAGGCTCAGTATCCCCAACCATCTCCTATACCCGCCCGGATGACCTACGCAGAAGCAGCGGCGCGCTCCGTGCCCCTGACTGTTCCACCTCGTCAGCCCGTCCTGCGCCCGGCCCCGTCTCTACGAACAGCCCCGGTTTCTTCGCCGTCACCGCAGCGGCTTTACAACCCTTGGCGCACATCGGATAACCGTCCCATCTGTTACTCCTGTGGGTACCCGGGACATGTCGCCCGCCACTGTCGCCGTCGCATGGTGGCATCGCCAACCATCTCAACCCCTGTGCATCCATCTCAGATGTTTTATTCGGCATCTCCATCCTCGCCGCTAGACGCGTACGCCCCCGACCGTCGTGCTTACGAGACCCGACGTTCTCCATCGCCGCGCCGCCGCTCACTGTCACCAATGCGCCGTCGCCCTCCCTCCGCTGAAGAGGGAAACAGGATCCGCAGTTCCGGAGGCAAGAACTGCGCGCTGTTCGAAAAGCTCAAGGCCTCCGTTTTCCCCACGCAACGTTCTTCAGGTCATCGTCGACGGACTGCCGGTACATGCGCTTATCGACACGGGTGCCTCAGTATCAGTGATTCACGAAAAACTCTGCCACCGCTTGCGCAAAGTCACTACATCATTTACGGGTCTCTTGCTCCGCACCGCTAGTGAACAGTGCATTGCCCCTCTCGCCTCGTGCACAGCGCGAGTCATCATTGACGATATATTGTATCCAGTCGAATTGTTGGTGCTGTCCTCATGCTCACATGACATAATTCTCGGGTGGGACTTTCTGTCACACAACAACGCCGTCATCGATTGCGCCCGCGCTGAAGTTGAATTTTCTCCTTTGTTTGACGAGCTTACTACTGAAACCTCTGCCCCCTAGCCACTCAAGGTCACTATCGCTGAAGATGTTGAGGTAGCGCCGGGAGCATCTGCCCTTGTTTCTCTGTCGTGCCGTGCCGCGTCGGATGACACCGTTTTATTTACGCCGTCTGCTTCCTTTGTACGCCGGAAGAACCTGCCGCTACCTTCTGCTGTCCTCGATGTCCGGCGGGGTGTCACGAAGATGCTGCTCTACAATCCATCCCCGTGTGCCCTTACTCTGCTACCTGGTGAGTCCCCTGGCTGCATTCAACCTGTCTGCCTTCTCTGGGGGGGAAATACGACTGTGCGGCCTGCCCGTGCCCCCCCCCCCTGCCACCGGATACGGGCCGGTGTAGTTTCGGCTACTAGGCTTTGTTCCGGTGCAACGCACAGCGGTGGGTGGATCCGCCGGAATCCACTCTTGGGGTTGCGAATCCCCAGGAAAGGTGCAGCAGACTTTCCGCGACATTGTGAGCGTGTCGCGCCCACGATGCCCTATGCCTGAGTGGGAGAGCAGGTCCGAGAAGGGAGACGGACTGGGCACGTGGAATCCGGCTTAAAAGCAGAACTGGTGACTAGAACGGCTGTTTGCTTTTGGCGTGGTCGACGCGGTAGACGCGGTCGGGACTTTGTCGTTTTGCCGTTGGTGCTGGCGCCTCGGTAGACGCGGTCCCGACTTAGCTGTTTTGCCGATCGACGAGATCGCCCGGGCAGACGAGGTCGTTCCAAAATTCGCAAAATTGAAAGTCACGGTTCCCTCTCGGTACGAGGGCGTACCACCCAGCCGCGGACGCCTTGGTTTCCGATCACGAAGAGCTCGGTGCCTCGCGGGGGCATGCGGCTGGGCGATCCAAGCTTGGGTTTTGGGGAAGCCGCCCTTGGCCTTAAAGCACGAAAAGAGATGGAGTAAGTAGCAGCAAACTCCGACGCCAGTAAGCTCCGAAACGCGGGAAAGCCCGGCGGCTGTCTGAGTAACGGTTAGTAGACTGGTGAAATCGCAGGCGGGCATCAAGCCTGGCCCGGGCTCGTGCAGATATACCTTGTGGTAGCACGTGATGTCGCTGCGGACATCAACTGAGACTTCAACCATGAAAGAGTGGGAGTATGGATTGAAGTTTCACATACTCTGCCAGGGTGATCGGTCTCGATCGCCGCGAAAACCGTGAAAGGATGGCTGCAGCGTGTGCGAGTACTGCGGAGTAAGAGCCGAAGCACCGAACGAGTGCTGCGAAATATTTGTCTCTTAGTACTGTGGGTGGGTCGGGGTGGCGGAACCTGGCTTGGGGGAGGGGATCCTAGTCGAGCCCCTGTTAGGATTTCCCTGTCTCGGACGGTCGGAGATCGCCGGCAAAACGTTCTCTGTGGTGTGGGAGTACGTTCGACGCCGAGGGCCCACTATTGGTGTACTGAGTGCTCGCCCTTCAAGGAGGCCTGAAAAGGAACTCAGGATCAAATCAAGCCAAATCTGGTCAAAATCCTGCTGTCCCCAATCCCACCTAATTCCCACAACCCAATCCAACGTCCAATTTCCCATCCATTTATCCCATCCTTCCGCTACTTCCCAGGGGAGATCAGGGGAGTCTCCCCGGGCCCGCTTCCTCGGTTGTGGGTCGCTGATGTAGCATTTCCCCTATTATTTTATTTTTCCACCCAAGGGTGGCGAAAACATGTCTTGCCTACGGGCCTCCTCTTTTATTTTCCAATTGGGTTGAGCCTGTTGTGCGTAAGCGGTGCAGGCGGGGGCATATTATTTTTATTTCCTTTTGGTTGCCCCAACCTAACAAATGTCTGCCTTCTCTCTGCCCTTAATGTCCACGAGGCAGCGAGCGGTCCCTCCTAAACGCCATGCATTCCGAGCTCGCTACTGAACCTGAGCCTGACGAACTTTTCCGCGCCGCCATCGACGATACTCTTCCGTCCACTTACCGTCAGCAGCTTTCAGCCCTTCTCCACACTTTCCGCTTCGCTTTCGATGCAGCCCATCAGCCTTTAGGCCGTCCATCAACCGTGGCTCGTCGCATTGAGACCGGCTCCCACCCGCCTTTTCGGCAGCGCCCCTATCGCGTGTCTGCGGCTGAGCGTCAAGTGATAAGTGAGCACGTTGAAGACATGCTGCACCGTGGCGTCATCCGTCCCTCTCGCAGCCCTTGGTCTTCTCCTGTGGTGCTGGTCAAGAAGAAAGACGGTTCTATAAGATTTTGTGTCGATTACCGGCGACTGAACAAAATTACCCACAAAGACAATTATCCGCTTCCCCGCATCGATGACGCTCTTGACTGTCTCCAAGGCGCCGAATACTTCTCCTCTCTTATTTGAAGTTTGAAGTTTATTTATTTCAGGCAGACGTGATACAAATGTACAGGTCTGTCTAAGAGGCTGACAAAAAGGCACAGGTGCCTGACGAGTGTCAGCCTCTCAATACACACAGCACCTCAGCATACGGTGAAGGAAAAGAAAGGAAGGAAAATGTGGACATGAAAACGGTTGCAGGCACTGAATTACAGGTGAAAAAACGAAAAAAAAAAAAAAAGAAAAAAAACATGCAGCGATACAAAACGTGATGCAAAGGTAAGAAACTAGCACTCAAAAAAGCAAGAAATGTACGAAGTCAAGTCCTTTCTACTATGACATTAAGTAGGCATTCAACTTCTTTTTGAAAACCCCTATGGACGGTGATTGATTTACAATTGTCATGATGGCTGGGTGACGATTTAACAAATCGGGTATAACAAAGGATTGCTTTTGCATGCCATAATTTGTGCGTATTTTACATATGTTGTAAGCTGTGCACCTTGTGTTGTAGCTGTGTTCTTTCAGCAGATATTTTCGGAAAAATTCAGTTTCATTAAGCTTGACTGCGCGGAATATGGCAATTGCAGTTTTTCTGTTTAACAGGTTTTCGATAGTTAGCACAGTGTTCTTCTTGAAAAGTGGGGCAGAATGAGTCCTGTAAGGTGCATTTTCTATAATGCGTACTATTCGTTTCTGTAATGTATATAACCTATCTAAGTTGGTTTTTGTTGTAGTTCCCCAAACGGATAAACAGTATTGAAGGCGTGAATGCACTAGACTATAATAAAGCTGAATTTTCAGTTGTTGGGGTAGCAAGTTTCTTAACTTATTAATAATACCAATAGATCTCACAATACTGGTTTTTATGCTGTCGATATGATTTGACCAGTTCAAGTTTTCTTCAAACAAAACTCCCAGAAATTTATGAGAAATGGAGCGCTCAATGGTCTCACCGTTATATTTTAGCGCTATGTTTTCATCAATATGCTTACCACGAGGGCGAAAAACAATGTACTTTGTTTTCTTAATGTTAAGTTCTAATTTATTTATTCTTAGCCATTCAGAAATGTTCTTTAGCCAAATGTTAGCTTCGCGCTGAACATTAGATAAGTTTGCACCAGAAAAAAATACGTTAGTGTCATCAGCATATAGTATGATGTCTGCTGTTAGGGCACGTTAATAATGTCATTTATGTACAAAAGATTGGGCTACAAAAGTTTGGGCTACTGGCAGGTCCCGATGGCTGCCGCTGACCGTGAGAAGACCGCATTCGTTACCCCCGACGGCCTTTACGAGTTCACCGTTATGCCATTCGGCCTGTGCAACACGCCAGCTACATTCTAAAGATTGATGGATAACGTCTTCCGCAAGCTGAAGTGGCATACGTGCCTCTGTTACTTGGACGATATCGTTGTCTTTTCGGTAGATTTCTCCACTCACCTCACGCGCCTGCAGCAGGTTCTGACTTGCCTCACCGACGCTGGCCTACAGCTTAATCTGAAGAAGTGCCACTTCGGCGCCCGGCAGCTAACCATCTTGGGTCACATTGTATCTAAGGAAGGCGTTCTCCCCGACCCGGCCAAACTTCGCGCTGTTGCGGAGTTTCCCAAGCCGACAACAATTAAGCAGCTTCGGAGCTTTATCGGTCTGTGCTCCTATTTTCGGCGCTTCGTCCGCAATTTTGCGTCGATCATTGCGCCACTCACGAAACTGCTTGGAACCGACAACCACCTGTCCGCTTGGTCCCCCGAATGCGACGACGCGTTCACCACACTGCGCAGTCTTCTTACCTCGCCGCCCATACTTCGCCACTATGATCCGAGAGCCCCTACCGAGGTGCATACTGATGCAAGTGGCGTCGGCCTCGGAGCTGTCCTGACTCAGCGGAAAGATGGTTATGAGGAATACGTCGTGGCGTATGCGAGTCGGGTGCTCAACAAGGCTGAATGCAACTATTCCGTTACGGAGATGGAATGTTTAGCGATCGTCTGGGCACTCATGAAATTTCGACCCTATCTGTACGGCCGCCAGTTTGATCTCGTCACGGACCATCACGCGCTTTGCTGGTTGTCGTCTCTTAAATACCCGGCCGGCCGCCTCGCCAGATGGGCTCTCCGCCTTCAGGAGTTCGACATCCGCGTTGTATATCGCTCTGGCCGCAGGCACATGGACGCTGACGCTCTATCTCGATCTCCTCTGCCCACCGCCGCTGCATGCTCATCCGTGCCAGAACCCGTCCTCTCGCCTCTTACCACCTCTGATATGCTTGCGGAACAGCGCAAAGACCCGTGGCTTGCGTCGATCATCGACGTCGTGACCAACGCTCACACTGCTGTGCCTTCGCGCACTCTCCGCCGCCAGGCACCCCATTTTGCCTTCCGTGATGGCCTGCTCTACCGCCGTAACTACACGCAACATGGTCGACGGTGGCTCCTCGCGATACCTCGCCATTTACGTTCTGAGATCTGTGCCTCGTTTCACGCTGACCCACAATATGCCCACGCCGGTGTGTTGAAGACGTTTCAAAGAATATCTCAACGTTATTATTGGCGGGGCATGTACGGGTACATTCGCCAATACGTCCGCTCCTGCATCGCCTGTCAGCGACGCAAGTCTCCCGCGCCCCGTACGAGCGGCCCCTTGCCAGATAGTGTCGCATCATTCATCGGACCACCACTGCCTACCACCATCAAACTAACGGGCTGACTGAGCGCTTTAATCGCACTCTCGGCGATATGCTCACCATGTATGTCTCGTCAGATCAGTCTAACTGGGACGCTGTCCTGCCTTTTGTGACGTACGCATACAATACCGCCACTCAGTCAACCACCGGATTTTCCCCTTTCTACCTGTTGTATGGCCGTGAGCCGTCCTCCACAATGGACACGGTTTTGCCGTACACTCCCACGCCTCTGAATGCACGCCCCTTTCCGAACTCGCCAAGCAGGCCGAGGAATGTCGCCAACTGGCCCGTTCTTTCACCTCGGACTCCCAAGGTCGCCGAAAGCATGAACGCGATGCCCATCAAACCGCGCACGCTTTCTCTCCAGGTTCATTAGTTTGGCTTTGGGTCCCCTCCACTACACCAGGACAGTCTTCGAAATTTCGCCGAGAACATCATGGCCCTTACCGCGTCGTCGAATCAACGTCCCCTGTTAATTATATTGTAGAGCCGCTTACACCGTCTTCGGACTTGCGTCGTCGCGGCCGTGAGCTTGTCCATGTCAGTCGCCTCAAGACTTATTACGACCCGCTCCTCTTGCCATCACCATAGGTCGCCAGGATGGCTCCTCTTCCATCCCTGGGCCATTGCAGTGAATTACAATGAACGCGCCTGAACTATTATGAATGCGGCTCAGGTTGCCTCGATGGCAGACGAAGAAGTTGACGACGAAGTGTGCCGGCGCGCGGCTCCAGCTCTCTGGCTGTGTAGACTGACTGATTTTGCTGCCATCCGCTCAGCTCTTTGGTGAACTGTATTGCTGAGTTCACTAGTACGGCAACCCCCTCTCAATACATACATACATACATACATACATACATACATACATACATACATACATACATACATACATACATACATACATACATACATACATACATACATACATACATACATACATACATACATACATACATACATACATACATACATACTGTTACGATTCATCTTGAGACCGGAGATGAAACGTGGCGGCAATTTTGACGGGTCGTTGTACTTCAACTTGACCCCACGATGACCTCGCAGAAAAGGGTGACTTTCTGGGAAGTGGCCGACGAGGCTCTTCCCACACTCGGCTCGGCGAAAACGACCTCCCCTTCGAGAAGCAACCGACGACAGGAGAAGAAAGGGTGTCCCTCGTCTTGAAAAAAGAACCCGGAACGAATCAGAGGAAGCCTGCGCAGCTGCGGCTGTGACGTCAACACGACACAATGCTATAGGAATGCGGACTGCGGACTTAGGAATGCGGACTTGCCAGTTCCCACGTGCGGGCTCTAAACAGGTGTCTTGGCCAGCTGCGTCTGTGACGTGTGGTGGCGATCTTTTGTGCCCCATGAGTTACCGCCTAGTGAGGGGGCTCAACAGGTCTTCGATGGTGGTGCTGGTGCCGATCTTTTGTGTCGCGATGGAAGGTCCCCTGGTGCAGGGGCGGAGTCTTGGGCTATATAACCTGCGACCAAAGTGGGCACGAACGCTCTGGACCTTCGGTAATAGGTTCATCCAGTGTGGCTCTGAACCTTGGGTAATAGGTTCATCCAGTGGCTCTGAGCCTTGGATAACAGGCTCATCCAGACGCTCGACGCTATGATCTCTTAACTTTTGATTCCTTGCTCTTCTATTTGTAAATTTTTGTAAATAAGTGTCTCAGTTTCTTGCCATTAAATCTGCTTGTTTTTGTAATCTCCAACTGCGAAGATTCAGACGTTCCTCATCCCAGCCACGCTACCTCGAGACACAACAACTGGTGGCAGCGGTGGGATCTGCTACCTTGCGTCCCAACAACTGGTGGCAGCGGTGGGATCCGAAGCCGTGGGATCCGAAGCCTTGGGATTCGAGGCCTGGAAGTCCCGACATCTGTGGAACAAAGACTGGTGAGATACGAAGACCCAACAACTGTGGATCAGCGATGAGAATCTGAAGCCACAAGCGACAACAACGGTCGGCCAGCGAGAGTGCAGCTGTCTCGGGTCATGATCACGTGTGTGGGTGAGTGCTTGGCTTTTCCTTTGATGTGGACCAGGTTCTAAAAGAGGGTTAAAATTTAGAACTGGTAGACACCTGTGCTTAAATCTTACAGGTTTGGTATTTTTGCATAGTTGTTTTGGAAATAGCTCAGACTCAGAACTATCATGGACCTACAGAGACTGCAGGAGTCGGACCTGTTGCTGTTGTGTGAGGAATTGGGGATTGAGACAAGGGGTTTGGCACGAAAACCCATGATAATTCAGGCCATTACTAATTTGGGGGCAGATGATGAGGAGCTCATTGAAGAGTGGAGTCTCATCGAACAAAAAAAGAAAGAGCGAGAAAAAGAGCAGCTCAGACAGCAGGAGGAGCGAGAGAGAGAGGAAAACTGGCGTCAGCGCGAACGTGAGAGGGAAGCAAAACTACTGAAGCTAAGGACTGAGCTCAGTAAGTTAGAATTGGAGTTGAGCAAGAGGTCGGGCGGTTGTCCCCAGCAAGTGGTACCTCTTCTCAACAAGGAGGCAGGCGAGAGGTGTGAAACTATTCCGCAGAAAAGCCTCCGTGTGGATAAAGAACAAGAAAGGCGAAAGCTTCGCGAGGAAAACGAAAGGTGTGACGCGCTTACTGTTAACCCTGAGACAGATAGCGCGTTGGCAGATAAAACAGAGGTCCCGCGCCAGAAAGAATGCAGTGAGGTTCGGTGTGAAAGAAATGACAGAGACAGAGAGGGGACACCGCAGGTGCAGCTGGCGAGCGCTAGCAGTCAGGAAGTTAAGGCGGTACTAAGGGGCACAAAGAGTGAACGGGAATTGCCTGACGGTAACAGTGAAGCGCCAGGCAAGAGCCCAACGCTCGCCGGAAGGTGCCACAGAAACGCGATTGATTCTGTAATCCGAAATGGGTTTGATGCTGCTCCGAAAGAAAGGAGGCAGGAAAATGAGCTTTGGTGCTCAGATGGAACCACAGGAGTGGATGATTCAACAGTTGAGCCACCGCCTGGCACTGTGAGTAAACCGCAAGTAGCGTCGCGGCGCAGGAAAAACCGCGAACGCGACAAGCGAATGAGGATTGCTAGGACAGGTGTTAATGCTGATGCGAGGGCCGGCAAATTAACTCGGGACAGCACCGCCAGAACTGTGAAAGAAAAGGGAAAACCAACAGTGTCATTTTCCCGAAGGCGGCTGGGCCCGAGGAAAGCCAAGGTGACTGCCCTTGCAGGCCGAAGGCACCATTGTCCATTGAACAAACATCGCGAACGCGACAAGCGATTGAGAAGTGCCAGGGCAGGTGTTCATGCTGATGCGAGGGCCGGCAAATTAACACGGGACAGCACCGCGAAAACTGTTGAGGGAAAGGGAAAACCCACAGTGTCATTTTCCCGAAGGCGGATGGGCACGATGAAAGCCCAGGTGACTGCCCTTGCGGGCCGAAAGAGCGACAGACGGCGTGGTCGTTGGACACGTGACGCATGCTACATGTTACGAAGAATAGGGCTCGACAGCCACACAAAGGGGCGCCGCAGAGAGCGCGTGAGTCGGAGGGAGTCGCTGCAGGCAGGGACAAAGAAATGGTGGAGGCACCCTTTCCTCGGTAGGTCGAGCGGAGGCGGAACCAATCAGGCACGCAGTTTTCTTGAAGCACCTGCTTGTGGACCGGCCATCCGACCACGACCGCGCAGGGCGCGGCTGAAGCATGTCCAAGTCGGGGAATAAGTGTTTGCCTTTTTTTTTTTTTTGTGCATTGACTCACTGTAAGAAAAAAAAAAAAAAAAAAACGAGACAGGGGTGAAGGCAAACGAGTTCCCTTTTTTAGTGGTAATGCTGAGTGGTGTTAGTGGACTACAGGATTTTCACTCAGTTATGCAGCTTTTGGAGCTGTTTACTTTTTTTTGTACATGCAGGAAGGGACGCGGACTTCTTAGCTGTTCTTTTTTTTAAGCAGTCCGGAATGCTCTTTAAGAACCAAAATTGCTACTAATAGTTTTTTTCGTGCGTTTTTGAAAGTGAAGGGCACAGTAGCAGGTTCGGGTTTTCTCAGCTTGTGTGGGTCCTGGGAGTTTTCAGTGTGGGCTATTCACAACGGCTATACTAACCGGATTATAGCACCCTCTTTTGGAACTGGTTTGCTCGGAGGAAAGTTGAGTGCTTGCTTGCGCATGTGGTTGAAGTTTCAGAGACGCCTCAAAGAATTTGGCCGGCGTAATAGAAGACCACGCTGCGAGCGGCAGAGGGCTTCTGGCATACTTCTGGCATGCTTCTGCAAGTCGTCTCTTCATGCAGCAGCGATGACTGCTACTCGCCGAGACTCGTCTGGCGGGGAAGGTAGCTGTTACGATTCATCTTGAGACCGGAGATGAAACGTGGCGGCAATTTTGACGGGTCGTTGTACTTCAACTTGACCCCACGATGACCTCGCAGAAAAGGGTGACTTTCTGGGAAGTGGCCGACGAGGCTCTTCCCACACTCGGCTCGGCGAAAACGACCTCCCCTTCGAGAAGCAACCGACGACAGGAGAAGAAAGGGTGTCCCTCGTCTTGAAAAAAGAACCCGGAACGAATCAGAGGAAGCCTGCGCAGCTGCGGCTGTGACGTCAACACGACACAATGCTATAGGAATGCGGACTGCGGACTTAGGAATGCGGACTTGCCAGTTCCCACGTGCGGGCTCTAAACAGGTGTCTTGGCCAGCTGCGTCTGTGACGTGTGGTGGCGATCTTTTGTGCCCCATGAGTTACCGCCTAGTGAGGGGGCTCAACAGGTCTTCGATGGTGGTGCTGGTGCCGATCTTTTGTGTCGCGATGGAAGGTCCCCTGGTGCAGGGGCGGAGTCTTGGGCTATCTAACCTGCGACCAAAGTGGGCACGAACGCTCTGGACCTTCGGTAATAGGTTCATCCAGTGTGGCTCTGAACCTTGGGTAATAGGTTCATCCAGTGGCTCTGAGCCTTGGATAACAGGCTCATCCAGACGCTCGACGCTATGATCTCTTAACTTTTGATTCCTTGCTCTTCTATTTGTAAATTTTTGTAAATAAGTGTCTCAGTTTCTTGCCATTAAATCTGCTTGTTTTTGTAATCTCCAACTGCGAAGATTCAGACGTTCCTCATCCCAGCCACGCTACCTCGAGACACAACAACTGGTGGCAGCGGTGGGATCTGCTACCTTGCGTCCCAACAATACATACATACATACATACATACATACATACATACATACATACATACATACATACATACATACATACATACATACATACATACATACATACATACATACATACATACATACATACATACATGCACGCATGCCTGCATACATGCATCAATGCATAAGTTGGAGCTATACTTCCTGCCAAAAGAGAAATTTCTGTCGCTTTCTTCTCTGATGGGATATTTGGTAGGCTGCAGGCAACATTTCTCAACTAAAGAAAGTTTTTTCTCAGAGAATACATGCATTCTGTCCCAAAGAACAGGCATGTCTCCATGCTTTACAGCGCTCTGGTTGTTCTACTCGTGTTGCACTCAAATCCTTGCGAGGGTGTCAGCGCACTCAAGGTGTACACACCCAAGGACCTCCCACGATGCCGCTTCCACGCACCCAAGTTTCCGAGATCCGGGCCACGTGAAAGATTCGTGAGTACGATGAGCCTTTAATGAATGTACTCGTTGAATAATGGAATAAAATTAAAGGGGAATTAACAAGCGCATTTTCATTAAGCAGGCAGTGTTTCAGATTACGCTAGCGGCTTGCAAGCACAAACGTTTATAATACACGACGCTTAAACAGAGTCGGCTATATATGTTTTTATTTAAAATCTTAAAATTCACATTTCAGCATAGAGAACGTTTATTTAATTGCAAGCACCCGGTTCCCCTTGAGAATTGTCATCATCACTCTCAGCCGGCAAATGAACTAAGAAAAGCTACTTTTTGAATGTTGATCCAGCAACTAGTCCCACAGACACGTGCGCTCCTCAAATTGGTGTCGCTAACAGCATTTTCAGTTCATTCCTGACACATTGTGAAGGCCGGCGGGCCACTTCGGGAATTCTCGTTCAGCAGACATCCGCCCTATCAAATCCGAGATATCAGAAAAATGTTGTAAGAAGTGGTCCCGTTAATTAACTTTCAATAAACGCACTTGTATAAGCTTAGTCCCGCGAATCTACTGTGATGTGATTGTAGAATAATAATATCATTCATCTCCGTTTAAATTTCACATGCAACCATGTCCGAGAACTGTTTTTCAGTGCAACAAACATTCTCGTCGCAAAAACACCGCATTTGACGTGATCGAAGAAAAACACCCCTCGGAATTCGCCGGTGCCTAAGCATTACACTTTTGATACGAGGACACGAACGAGCCCTGCGTACACTCGAACACCTCGGCGAAAGCAGGGTTCTTGACCAGTGGCCAAATACACTTGTGGAGCGCGCTCACTGCTGCGAAGGTCGACGATTAGCAGGCCGCGAGGCAGAATCGCAGGACGAACTGCCTCTGCACCGCTGTCAACGAATCAGACATGGAAGTCATGCGCTCATGGGCACATCAGTGAGCGTCCACAGCAGCGGCGATTCTTGGTGAAGCTCTGCCGCGGAGATCTTTCTCTGCGCTTACCCCGGGCGATGCTTATGCGCGACAACGATGCCGTCAAGGGCCACTACAGCGGTCGCGAGCCTCGGAGCCGCTGGCGCGCTGACGGCCCCAAGGATGACCCTGACATAGAGTTGCAAATCAGCCGTAGCCGGGAACGACGTCTGCAGAGCTCTGCCCTTAAATGCGTACGCCACTGCGGCTGCGTAGAGCCGCTGAGGGCGCAGCGTCAGAAATCCATTGAGGCCCACTGTGAACGATGTCTCCGCGCCCACCTTCATGGCATCGCGTGTCGTCCTGCTGTCGGTTATTCTTCTCACGAGAAACTTGTGCAAGAAGAAGAGCATGTCATCCTCCAGAGCGAGCGCCCTGCTCTCCATGGCAGCCAGGCATTGCGAGTAGAAGCCGCCACCGGCCCGCAGGCCACCAGCGAGCCCCGCTCCCGCGGCGTTCGCGCTGGGACTATCGAAGATGGTGCGCATCTGGACCAGGTAGTTGTCCAGAGACTCCTGGAGGAATCCCAGGTGCTCCCAGTTCCAGGTCCACCGACTGCACACGTGTTCGTAGATGTCGTCGCAGGGTTTTACGCTGTGGTTCAGAAGGCTTTCCAGAGCTTCGTACGGGTCGCTGCACGCCAGGCCCTCACAGCGACGGACCGTTACCGGCGGTTTGCCTCCCAACTTGGTCGCGAGCAAATATATGATACCGCACGCGATCAAAACGGCGACGGCGGCTACTGGCAGCGTCGGTTTGCACACTGCGTCGATTCCAGCGTCATAGCCACTGGTCATGAAACCTGCGGAGAAAAAAAAAATTAGAACGTTTTTTGTTAAGCGCACTACGTAAAGTTCACTGCGAAATTCTCAATGGTTCTGTGACGTTTACAGTGACAGTGCTCTTCGGTTATTGCCTTGTCCTTATAATTATTTTATTCCCCATCCAAGGCAAGCTGTGTCTGTGTAACGCCATTGGACGTGACTACATTATCCTCGACCTCATATTTGCCAGTCTGCTGCATTCGGACTTTGTAAGAATGTACACCGGTTTCCCAAATGTTTTCATTCATTTTAAATGGAGTGTGGACAAAAAACTCGGCCATTCCGATGCCGACGGCTGCCAAATGCGCTTCGCTACCGCCGAAACCCAGCTCAGTTTCTTTCGAGGACACCAGTATAACCGACTAAAGCCGCGCAATGCCTTAGGGGCTATAACCCTACTCTCGTGAGCCCAAGGTGGCAAGATTGAACACCGGCTGCGGCGAAGGCATTTCGATGTAAGAAAGCAAAAGCACTTGTTTTATGAGTTGTAAAAGAACCTCCGAGGGCAGAAATGAACTGATAGCCCTCCATAAAGATGTCCCTCATAGCTATCGTGTAACGCCGGGAAATTAAGCAACCTAAAACATTCCAGTATTTCCCAATAAACAATTTGTGTTCAGAACTCGTGCGCGCCTGCGGCCTTGCTGCTGTCACTGCTATGCTACTATATATTACATTAATTGACGACAATCACCTTGGTAATTTACGACTGGGCCGTTTATAAAGCCCATCTGAAATCATCACAGATGCATAAGAATTGGTAAGGGTTTAACGTTGTTAAACCGAATACACCTGCGAAAGCAGTTGTTCATTCTTGAATTGGCAGGGGAACTTAAGCTTCCCGTTAAGGATGCGACGTGACATTTTCAGTGTGTAATGCCCATACATGATGAACTGGCAATTCTCTACTTAGCATCCTTAAATGGCGCCGCGTCCTTATACCAGTAACAGCGCGGGTGCGCAGCGGTTAAGCGATGCACCACTGCACTGGCATGTGGCTGTTCCTATCACAGCCGCCGGTTTGGATTGTGCGACCCATGTTTATCTTCCCGAGCAGCCTCTCGCGCAGCTGCCGCGAAGCTCCTACGAAATTACCCGAGCTTACTAGACTTTCTACCCGAGTTTACCCGAGTAACTCGGGTAGTAATTCGGGTTGCTATGTAACGGCAAAAGATCGTACGTACGGTGACAAGATCCTTGGTCGGTGCTGTAAAGGGTATGCGTGCTTGCGTACTAAGAATCATAGCGCAATGGGTTATTTATCTGCCTAATAGAGTAATTCGTTAAATCCCATATATTTAGAAGGTTGTTCTGTACTTTACACTCATAGATATATGATAGTCTTCATACCCCTCCTGGCACAATGATGCAGTGGTTAAGCGAGGCACCAGTGCCCTGCGATGGTAGGAGCTCCCAGTGGTGGGCCTGGTGCGGTCCAGGTTGCTCTTCCTGAGCTATCAATCATTAATTTAATTACCACCTGCCAGGGTAATCAGTTTCCTCACTATCTGGTGGGCAGGTTGTGATGACACCACAAGGTCACGTGATTTAGACGGCCCACTTGGCTCCTAGGTTACTCTCTGGGGACCACCTGCCATAGCTATGCCGATGATTTTTCGCTCACAACGCCGACGTCGGATTTTTTGGAGCACGAGGCCCTCAACGTTATCGCGTTAAGAATTCTGACTTTGTATGGCGTCATTGAAATCGTAGTTGAAATCCGAAAGAAGAAATGACGATACGTATGGCATGTATTGGGAAGACAAAAGTAGGTACAGCCGTCGCAGGGGGCGTCATAGTGTTAGGTGGGCGGATGCGATCAAGACATCTGAAGGAATAAGGCGGCCGTAGCTTGCACATCGCAGGATTAATTGAAGGGATATGGAGATGGCTTTGTCCTGGAGCGGACGTAGTTCGGTGTGGTGGTTATGATGTTGAAAGTGTCAAAAAAACGGATGGGGTATTCCCTTCAGCGTCATCGTAAGCTCATTATTTGTTGTTTTGGTTTTTTCTCATTGGGTAATAAAACGCATTTGCCGTCTGCCGTAGTTGTAAGCATTGCCAGGAAGGCTAAGGCAATGTGCGCAGTCGCGGTCACACAGAACGTTTCAGAAATAAATGAGGCAAAAGTGGCTCTGAAAAGGAAATGACGAGGTTGCCTTAGAGAAAGACACGCCGCGAAGAAAATTTATAAAATCTCATTAATCGTCACTTGGGCTAAGCAGAAAGGTCATGGACAAGTTTACAACTGCAGCAGGGCTATTGGCAAGTTGTAGCATTAATATTTCAAGCTACTATTTCAACGAGAGCAGAATTGTATAATTGTCATGCACTGACCAGCATGAGAAATTACGCCCCTACTGAAAGCATTAGTAAGTTAGAAACAACAAATCTCCATGCACTGATCCTAGCGGAGTGTGGCCCTGGTTCTAAAAAGATACCCACTATAATGCCCGAAGAAACTCAGACTTCTTTAACTATTAAGATGCGAACAATTCGCGACAAGTGCACCGTCTCCACCATCTTCCACGTGCCTTGCACATCTTTCCGGCGCATACAGAGGCTTTATCGTGGGCATTCCATTGTATACCGCTGATAGAAAAGCACAACAAAAGGCGACGCTTGTCTGCAAGGGCACAAAGGAGACAAAGCTTAATTGAGGTACGCCGGCGGCTATTCATAGAACAATATCTGTCTAAAGAGCAGGCTCTGCTTGGCATGCACATGTATGACCGGAGCAGTGATGAAACAAGTGCACATAAACTTTGACAAATCCGCCATATTTCAGACAGCCTTCATGTTGGAGGGTATCAGCAATCTCGTGGACTAGCCTACTCAAATTCTGCGTTGGACGTCTATGTCCTGATACCTTCTTATAAGAAGCTATTACTTCAGGTCTCATAGCATTAATCGGTAGTGACCACTTGTAGCCTTGCAGCCGCACTTTCAGTGGCTGCTGTGAATATGATCATGAGGAAAAAATGTTTCGAAGAGGCTTCTTCTCCCCCAAAGCATCAAACGAGAGCGATAAGGGTGCCTCGCCTCACGATCTCGGGAGCGGGAGAGCACACACATCGAATGCCCACCTAGGCCACGTCACACTAGGGTGCACACCTTCCGGAGAGCCCGTACTGAGCCTCTTTTCTGCGTTAGGCCTAAAGCTCACCATGGCGACGTTGCACAGCTAACGCCGCATAGTTAACGGATTGCTGAGTAATTTTCCGGGTGCACTTGTGCCGCCTTCCCAGTACGCGAAGGGACTGCCAATGTAAACTGGGTGCGTTGAAATCCCCAATGATCACCAGGGGTTCATTGTCAGCCGACTTGAGAGCACGATAGAAAATTTCGCTGAACGTAACACGCGGCTTATGCGGGGGGCAATAGACATTAAGCACATGTATTGACGGGTCGCGGCGCCTGAGAGGCAGAACCCTCACCATGGTGTATTCTTGCTCACTCTCCAGATCAAGATCGACCTGAATCGCGGTGTATGCTTTATGCACCAGGATGCAGGTCGAGGGGCCCCCCCCTGAAACGAGCTATACCCAGAGAATTTAGCATCATTGCCGGGCTCTTGCAAAGCAAGAAGCGCCGGCATGTCACCAAGGGACTGCAGGTAGAGCTGGAGATGTGACCGTTTTTTGCAGGCTCTGAAACCCCTGCAGTTCCATTGAATGATTTCGAATTGGTCTAATTTTTTTTAGCTTTCTGAGAAGGTTTGCCAGCCATATTGATGTTTTTATTTTACAGTGCTGGGTAGCCACTCGGTTCGGGGGCCGGCGCAGCCCCAGGTAGGGGTTGCATCAACGCCGCGGCTATCGGCCCGGAACCGCTTTCTTCCGCTGCCTGTCGAGGAGCTATTTTACGTTTTAGCTTCGGGGAGTCCCAGGAGAGAGAATTTTTTATTTGGGAGCTGACCCAGGGCTGCACCGCCTTAAGGACAGAGTCAGTCACCTGGGCCGCAATGTCGGGAAGCATTGCAGCAAATGCGGAACTGAACATGTCCTCAAAAGGACTCGCGGACCGCAATCATAATTTGGTTCGGGAGCGCTGCCACCCGCTCCTCCAACTGCTCGGCTTTACGCTCCAGGGCCTCGAAGCGGCCGGCGTCCGCGGGGGCCGAATCGACCACCGTGTCCGCGGTTTGCCGCGAGACGCTAGTTAGGCAAGATGATACTGAGGATCCGTCATCACTATCCTCGGGCTCAGTGTTCTGCATGGGCTCGGACTGCCCGGCCTGCTTAGCTTCTAATTCTTGAATTTTACGGGCGAGAATTTGATTTTGGCGCCTGAGCTCCTCTACCTGCCGCTGTAGGGGGCCTGAGCGTGCGCGCATATTTAATCACTGGCTACCGCTGGGGAAAATGAAGGCTGAAGTTCTGTCTTTAAAACGATGGCGTTAAGAGTATCCCGCTGTGTGGGCATGTGCCATTTTACGAGGATAACAATTACAACAACAACAAGAACGTGTTCCGTTCAGCGGCAACTTTGGCGCAGAGAAAAACAGCCTACCACCTAGGTCACGTGATCTTGTGACGTCATCACAACCTGTCTATCGGACAGCGAGCAAACTGCCCACTTGGTCGTGAAAATTGCTCGGGAAAAGCAACCTGGAGTCATACCCCTCATTGATGGCTCAGTTTGAAACAGCCACCCATCGCAGGCCAGTGATGCATCGCTTAACCGCTGCACCACTCCACGGGAAGTTGTATGAAGACTCTCCGCGATCTATGATTCTAGCGAATCACCAGTTCCGCATATATGAGTTTGAATTGAATTGAATTGAATTGATTTATTTTCATGTAATACACATGAAAATAAATGACCAACCCTCTTCTATTCTTCACTCAGGTGCTGCTGCTTTGGTCTGCTCCGGCGCAGGCCAGCGACGAACTTACGGTGAAGCGAAGCCAACCAGCCTACTGCAAGCTCGACAATTTTTACCAACGTGCGCTTTCTCCCGCCGATTTGCCGGTGGTCGATGGATTCACTTGGACAGCGCAAGTGACAGGGACATCAACGGAAGGGGCGTCTTTTTCGGGACTGGATTTTCATCGCATCGCCAGTGGGCTTGGCGGCACTGGAACAACTATGACCAACCCTCTTCTATTCTTCACTCAGGTGCTGCTGCTTTGGTCTGCTCCGGCGCAGGCCAGCGACGAACTTACGGTGAAGCGAAGCCAACCAGCCTACTGCAAGCTCGACAATTTTTACCAACGTGCGCTTTCTCCCGCCGATTTGCCGGTGGTCGATGGATTCACTTGGACAGCGCAAGTGACAGGGACATCAACGGAAGGGGCGTCTTTTTCGGGACTGGATTTTCATCGCATCGCCAGTGGGCTTTGCGGCACTGGAACAACTATGACCAACCCTCTTCTATTCTTCACTCAGGTTGGTGAAAAGCGTTTTGTAGATGCTGTCAGAGACGACTGTCGTGGTCTACTAGTGCTGCCGAGCCCACAGGCAATTTGTGTTTTGATTGTTGATTGTTGGAATACAGTGGCACTGTTGTTAATGTGTAGCGGGGATATAGAAACGAATCCTGGCCCAACGCAGAAAGAATTGTTCGAGCAGTTACTCGAGGGTCAGTCTGCCTTGCGAAGCGACATGAACCACTTAAAAGAACAAGTAAACAATATGGAAAAATTGTTCAGTGGCTTCCAATTGACGCTTACTCGATTGGAGAAACGACTTGGTGACACTACACAGTTTTCGGACACCACTGAACAATTTCAAACCAGCCTGCAGTCTATTGAAAAAGTCATGACTTTTCAAACTAGAAAACTGACAGACCTAGAGGACCGTAGTCGGCGCTCGAATCTAGTCATTTACGGGGTTGCTGAAAGCCCTGATGAGACGGAGCATTCATTAAGAGAAAAGATAGATAAAGAAATCTTCACTAATAAACTTAATGTGGAGGTCAAGTCTATTGGGCGCATTCACAGGCTCGGAAAGCAAACTGGGAAGAGACCAGTCATCATATATCTCCAAAATTTTGCTGAAAAGAAAGCAATACAAGAAAACGTGAAGAAACTAAAGGGGTCCGGCTTCTTCATACAAAATGATTATTCCCGTTCAACCCTAAAGAAACGCAAGCTATTGTGGGAAAGTGCAAAGGCAGAAAGGAATGCTAAAATGAAGGTTTTTCTCGTGCATGATAGGCTGAGGATCGAAAAAGATGTTTTCGTTTGGGATGAAACGCAAAACAGACGCATTAAAGTTATGGCTGGTCACTCTGCAGAAACTGAGGGAATGGAATCATCCACTGTGGAATCATCCACTGTGGAATCATCCACTGTGGAATCATCCACTGTGGACTCACCCGCGGTGGAATCAACCGCTGTGGAATCACCCACTGTGGAATCTCAGGCGTGACGTCACTCTCACACTCAAAAGAAGCACGTGCATTTGCTAAACATAAATGCTCGAAGTGTCATTAATAAAACAGACAGCCTTGAAATAGCTTTACTCCAATACGATCCTCACATCGCTGTAATAACAGAAACTTGGCTTCGCAGTGAAATATTAGACGACGAAGTTTTTCCTCCCACATATCAGGTATTCCAAAACGACAGGTCATCTAGGGGAGGTGGTGTGGCCGTGCTAGTCAAAAATCAAATAGATGCTTTTATTCTGGACGTTGTCGCTGACCTTGAATGCTTGTGCCTAAAGCTGACATGCTGGGGTTATAGCTTAGTTCTGTACGCAATCTACAGGCCTCCTGATTCCCGACCGAGCTACTTAAGCAAACTGCAGATGCATATGTCACAATTCCAAAAGAGCCGAACTCTACTAATTGGGGATTTCAATTTACCTGGCGTCAACTGGGAGCTGTTTCAAACATGTTCGCACCATAACCAAATCATCGATGTCATGTTTGATATAATGCTAGCGCATGATTTGATTCAGGTGGTAGATAAGCCAACACGCGTACATGGTTCGAGCAGTTCTGTTCTAGATTTGGTATTCATAAAACGTGATATCGCTGAATATTCTGTACAAGTTGAGCAGGGGCTCTCTGATCATTATTTAGTAGATGTTAGCTTTCCTCTTTTATCGCCTAAGAAACATCAAAATTCTTCGATTAGGACTTTCAAAGATTACTCCCGTGCCAATGACGCATGCATAGTAGATTATATGGAAAGCTGTCTGACTGAATTCGGTGACACTGACGCCTGCATCCTGTGGCACCGTTTTAAGCGCATGTGCCACTACTGCATTGATAACTTTGTGCCGAGCAAACGTAAGAAAGTTAACAAACAGACTCCATGGATGACGCGTGACATCATACACCAGAAGCGCAAAATCAAACGATTAAAAAAGCAACGAGTGCAACCTGGCATAATCAAGAAACTACAGGAGAATCTTTCACAGTCAGTCCGCGATTCCAAAAGTTACTATTTCAGTACGTCTCTACCAAACTTTATAAAGAACGCACCAGAAAAGTTCTGGAATTACATAACCGGAAAAAAGGCTGTTGTGTCACAGATATCAGTCAACAGTTCCATAATCACAGACCAGAGAGCCATTGCGCAGCATTTTAATACATATTTTCAAAGCGTGTTTTCGAATTCCAGTTCATGTACCCCAATAGTCGCACAGTTTCATGACACCGAAGTCAATTTTGTTTCTTATGCTGGGATATTTTCTATGCTACTGAACTTGAAAACCAAAAAAGCATGTGGCCCTGATAACATTCCTAACATTTTTCTGCGAAGATATGCCGAATCGGTTGCAAAGTTTTTGTATGTACTGTTTCAAGCATCCTTGCGAACTGGGAAATTGCCTGTTGACTGGAAGACCGCCCGAATCATCCCAGTACCTAAGAAAGGAGATCGTTTAATGCTGTCAAACTACCGCCCAATCTCCCTTATTTCATCTTGTTGCAAATTAATTGAACACGTCATTGCTGATCGCATAAATGAATTCCTAAATCGGCACTCCATTTTATCCAAATTTCAGCATGGTTTTCGTAAAGGATATTCAACAGTAACCCAATTAGTAACAATTGTTCACTCCATTGCATTAAGCTTAGACAATAATGGCCAAGTTGATCTAATATTTTTAGATTTTAGCAAGGCTTTTGACAAAGTCCCTCATGATAAATTAATTCTAAAGCTTAAATCTATTGGCCTTCCTGAGATATTAGTTACCTGGATTTCAAACTATTTACCAAACCAAACCAAACCAAACCAAACTTTATTTTATTTTACAAATGTGCATACAGTCTTTAGGATGAGCCACAGGCCAAAAGCTAAAGAAAATAGCTTGAAAATGCCTGTGGCTCATCTAAGAGCCATTACAAAATAATAAAATAAACACATGCATACAACGGTGGCAGATCGCATACGAGCACACTGTAGAAAGAATTTATAATATTTACGATTGAACTGATGGGTACACAGAGATGTAGTTTGAAACTAGAAAAAAACAATTAAAACTGAACAAATGCATTTGAAAGTTATACACTGCTGGGTTGATTACAAAGGGGAAAAGGACACCGATACATACACAAACTACAATATATGAAAAGAAGTTATGGAATATTATTTACAAAGTACACTTTTAAATCATGTGGTCGGAGGTTATACATGCTCAGCTGGTTAGATTCGTAGCTGTTTAGAACATTAGGTATAAGGAAGTTAAGTGCTTGTTTACCATAGTTAGTTCTAGCTCGTGGAAGTGTCCATTTTGCAGTTGATCGGGTTTGAACATACTTTTCTATGGGCTTTAACAATGCGATATTAAGCAAAAAATTACATACTGATGGTGAAGAAAATTTGAGATAGTATAATAGGCGGTACTCAAGAAAAACATTGACACGAATTACTTCATACTTAGTAAACAATTCAGCCGTATGGGCAGTAAAACTGGCACCTGCGATAATCCTGATAGCTTTCTTTTGGAGAATTAGATTTTCTGTAGATTTGTTTTGGATGTGGTAGCCCAAACTATGTGGCAATAGTTAATGTGTGATTGGAATAGGGCATGATAAATCATTCGTTTTATACAGGGAGGAAATTCAGTGCGGTACCGAGCAAGAAAACCAACGGAAGGAGCTAATTTCTTGCGAAGATGTGTTGCGTGTGCGGTCCAGCTCATACAGGCGTCAAAAATTACACCGAGTGATTTGAAGGTGTCCACGATTTCTATTTTATGATTCCCAAGTAAGCAGTATGTCTCGATTGATGGAGAGGAATCGGGCGCTCTTTCAGTCACTTCTGGAGTGCCTCAGGGGA
Organism: Amblyomma mixtum; assembly: GCF_055824585.1. Classification (NCBI taxonomy): domain Eukaryota; kingdom Metazoa; phylum Arthropoda; class Arachnida; order Ixodida; family Ixodidae; genus Amblyomma; species Amblyomma mixtum. The sequence goes on along the minus strand of NC_143017.1, from coordinate 49,429,281 downwards.
GCGTACTTGGGCCTTTATTGTTCTTACTATATAAATTAATGACATCGTCGACACAACTGTTCCGGGCGTTGAGATTCGATTGTTTGCGGATGACTGCTTGCTGTACAGAGATATTACATGTTCAAATAACCAGATTGACCTAAACACTTCTCTAACTAACATCCTTACCTGGTGCCAGAAATGGGACATGGCTTTAAACAAAGAAAAAACAAACTTCCTTCGCGTGACACGTAAAAAAAAATATTTTTGAGCACAGGTACCATCTCGGACAAACACCACTAAAGGAAGTTTCCAGTTTTAAATACCTGAGTGTAACATTAACTAACAATCTGTCCTGGAATTCACATGTGGAAAATATCTGTTCGTCCGCCTTTCGCAAACTCTATTTTTTAAGAAATAAACTTTCCAAAGCTCCCCTTCAGGTTAAACTTCTCGCGTTTAACTCACTAATCAGGCCTAAGCTCGAATATGCATGCGTGGTGTGGGATCCTTATACTAATACTAATATTAAGAAAATTGAAAGAATCCAAAGAAAAGCCATAAGATTTATTTATTCTAAATTTTCACCTTTTGATTCTCCGTCTGAGCTAATGAAATCTAACCGTATCCAACCTCTTGAGATAAGAAGAAAAAATGTTCGACGAGAATTTCTTTCCTTGCTCATAAATAACAAACTGGCTCTTGATCCTGCACCCTATTTATCGTTTTTAGCTACACGCATCACACGTCACCATCATCCCGGTTCACTTACCCCGTACTTTGCTAGAACTGACACTTTTAACTTTTCCTTTTTCCCGCGTACCATCAGTGAGTGGAATTCTCTGACATGATAAAATGTAAGCGCATAGTCATCCTGCATGCCTTTTTTATTTTTAGTTTTAGTTTTTCTTTCTATTTTACTTGTTATTTCTTTTTATTTTACTTGTTACTCGTGTATCTGTGTTATCTTGTTCTGCTTGGATCTGTAAGACGATCTGCAGTATGAAATAAATAAAAAAAAATATACATGAGGAGATGGGAGAAAAAGCAGCTATAATGCAGCTTGACTAGGCTCCCATCCCCTATACAAGAGCAGAGCATCAGCAACTAATATACATGTCAATGAGGCAAACAAATACATGGTTCAACTGCAACCAGTAAAAAAGAAAGAAAACAGTTAAAATAAAAAAATAGGTATTAGCAAATGCCCATAGTCAAATTGTAAAAAAAAAATAAATTAAAAAAAAGTTTGCAATGAAAAAAAAAACCACAGGTAATAGCAACTGCACACCACGTGTTATGTTGGAGCATTTACATAATTTTATGGATGTGGAGAGATACATGACAGAAACAAACAATTTAGTGCTTTTAATGACAGATTCTCTATGATGATGATGAGGCTGAAATCCTAAGTGACAGAAAAAGAGTATTTGCGCGGGAGGGTTCTCTTTTGCTATTGCTTTCTACTCTTAAGTGGAGCTTAAACGTTATGTGATGGTGGAAGAAAGAACGGTGTTAGTGCCTGCGAAGCGGCCCGCAAATCGAAACCCATCAAGACTATCGTACCATACTCTTAATCGAGAGTCCTTCTCAAGTTTTAATTACCGAAAGCTTGGAAACACTGCAAATAAGGGAAAGGTGAAACCGTCACGGGAAATGAATTATTTGCTGAGTAGCTGGAAAATTAAAAGACGAAACTTTTGTTGTCAGTGCATATCAAAGGGCATGTGGGTGCACGCGCGTTCGGCACAGCAAGTCGGCAGCGGTGATGGTGGTGGTGGTGAAAAACATTTATAATGCAATAAATATTTACAGAGAGGTGATTGGGGTAGGCCCTATTGGCCCTTTCCCCTAAATATACTAGGTGGAGCCCCTATTCCGGGGCCCCATTGGCAAGCAACGCCGCCCGCGTCCGGTGAACCAAGGCCTTTTGGGTCTTTAGGTCCTGACAGCCGAGCAGGGCCGCCTCCCAGTCCTCTCTGGTGGGGTTGGGGTTGGGGGGGATAGATGGGTTTGATTGACACGCCCAAACCATGTGGAAGGTGTCAGCCACCTCCCCACAGAACTGGCACGTGCCATCAAAGGATGCGTTGAAATGTTTAAGTACCGCCGGGCACAGTACAGTGTTAGTAAGAATTTTGATGAGGAGGTTTTTCCCCTTTGTTCCCCTCCCCAAGTGTAGGGTAGCCAACTGGGCATCGCCCGGTTAACCTCCCTGCCTTTCCGTCCTTTTCTCTCTCTCTCTCTCTTGGTGAGGAGGCGCTCGTCAGCGCGATCCAGTCCCTTACAAGGGGCCGGGTAGCGCCGGTGCTCCTCCTTGTAGTAATCGGTGATGTGTTTGAATGTAAGGGCCAGATTGTCTGACTGGGAGTAGGCGCCCAAGGACAGGGAGATAGCCCGGGGAGAGAGTGCGCGGGCGGCCTGATCGGCCTGTTCGTTTCCCTGGAGGCCCTGGTGACTGGGGGCCCAAATCAGGTTGCGTGGAGTTGGATCTTCGCATCGGCAGCTATATTCCAATATGCGCCTGGCAAGCGGGGGAGCCCAGCCGAACTCATAGTTCCGACAGGCCCCTCGCGAGTCGGTGATGATGTGTTTCGACTTGGGAGTAGTGAGAGCAAGAGCAATGGCAATCTCCTCCGCGTGTGTTGCGCTGTAGGCTTTGAAAGTGAGCCCGTTGACTGTGTTTGTGTTGTGTACGACTGCGGCCGTGTACCACACCCCGTGGTGTGGGCCGGCAACGTCCACGTAATACACATGTTGTTGGTTACCATAGTATCGCGCCAACGCTTCCGCGCGCGCCTGGCGACGACCGCTATGGTCTTCTCTGGACATGTTGCGGGGAAGGGGTCGGACCCGGAGGGCGCGTCTCCAGGGTTCTGGCACTCTTTCCCTTTCCTCAATATGGTAGTCATGTTTGATGTGTAGCCGGTCCAAGAGGCGGCGACCGGACGTGGTCTGTGCAAGACGCGTGTATTGGTTGACTAAGTGGGCCTCTCGAAGCTCCCGAAATGTGTTCACCACGCCCAAGGCCAGAAGTCGCTGGTTGGACGTGGTGACCGGGAGGTCGAGAGCCCGCTTGATGACTTTCCGGTGGATGACCTCCAGTTGGTCATCATCATGTTTGCGCAGGTGCAAGTAGGGGGTTGAGTAGAGGATTCTACTCGTTACGAAAGCATGGACAAGCCGCAGTGCATCCTTGCTTCGTAATCCGCCCCGCTTGTTGAAGACCCGGCGGACCATGCGGCCCAACTGGTCTCCCGCCGTGCGAAGTTTGGCTAGGGTGGTGTCGACTCTGCGTTGGTGGTGTATGAAGAGACCAAGGACGCGGATCTCCTTGGACTCCCGGATCGGTCCCGAGGGGAGACTGATGCAAAGCGGAGTTGTGTAAGTGCATATCAAAGGGCATGTGGGTGCACGCGCGTTCGGCACAGCAAGTCGGCAGCGGTGAAGCAGCGCACTGCTACGCTTCGCAACAAGATGATTATCCGTTCTTTAGTGGATGGTTAAAAATGGGCGAACTACTCCTCTGCAGCAGCAGGGTTAGAAGATTTCGGACCACGCGCCGTCCTCGTGGCCTCCGCATTATGAAACGCACGGAGACTGCCCGTCAAACACCTGCTTTCTTGGTATCAGTATCTTCAAGCCACACCAGAGACCGGCACGTGTTCACGGCTGGAGCTGCGTAAGAAACCCGGAGCCGATTCGGCGTATAAACGCGGCAGCGTCAAAGGCCTTGTTACACAGAAAATTCAGCGTCGGGGTTGTCGGCGTTGTGAGGGAAAAATCACGGGCGTGGCTCTGACATGTGGCCCCCGGAGAGCAACCTAGGAGGCGGGTGGGCCACCTAGGTCACGTGACCTTGCGTCGTGTTCACAACCTGCTAACCGGATAGTGAGCAAACTGGCCCCTGTGGCAGGTGAAAATTAAATTAATGACTGGTAGCTCGGGAAAAGCAACTTGGGCCGCACAAGCCCCACCGCTGGGAGCACCTCCCATCGCAGGTCATTGGTGCATCTCATAGCCGCTGCAACACTGCGCCAGGAGTGATATGAGGACTCCCATTGACCTATGAACGTAAAGTAGAGACTGACATTATGCATATGTGGGAATTAACCTACTACGCTATCGCGTCATACCGTTAAGACGGATCTTAAGTGTCTGCTCCAATAATTTTCCTGGCTTCTAATGAAAAGACGCTACCGCTCTAAGCCAGAGCATTGACCCAGCAGCTAAGCCGCCACTTTTTTCTCCGGAGAAAACGTGAAGTTTGTAGCTTCGAGCACAAGATACCGCACAGTCGAACGGGGTATTTCGAATTTCGGATATTTCTAAATAAACGAAAAAGGGGGCATAGCGATAGGAAGCCAAGTATGTGATAGATAGGGCATGCTCTCCGGTGAAGGTACTACTTCATTGTAACAAAGATATAACTGGCAACTGCAGTGTTTTAGCTCATGAAGATGAACATTGTTATTAGTTGTAATATGATACAGAGCTATCCATTTCCCGACTCTACTTGGTAGATTCCACTAGTCCGATTTAGCTATCCGCTTTCTTAGCTGGTATCGTCATTCACCGGGTAGGTCTGTGCCCCTTTGTGTGCTTTGGGACTTGACGGTGCTCGTGGCAGGGGCCTCTTCATGTCTTACACCTTCGCGGCAGCCCTGCGCGCTTCTTCTTCCAACAATTCATGAAATAGATGAGGTACCCCGATCAAAACGCACGACAGAATTTTTTGTCGCGTATCTGTCGCGCGACAAAATTTTGTGTCGCGCGACAAGCTCTCTTGTAGTGCATTGTGTCGTGCGACAGGGGCTCGTGTCGTGGGTTCTTGCGACAAAAGTGTTTGTAGTGGGTTCTGTCGCACGACAGTCATCATTCCTGTATTTTGTAGTGTGCAGAAGGTGCCTGTCGCAGGATTTGTCGCGCGACAGGTTTTTGTCGTAGGTGCTGTCGTGCGACAGGGAGAGTCGTGCCGCGCGACAGGGCCTGCGTGCCTCGACAGAGTTGCCTGTCGCGGGTTCAGTCGCGGGACACTACAGCCTGTCGAGGTATCTGTCTTGCGACAGATACCTGTCGTGGGTTCTGTCTTGGGACAAATATCTGTCGTGGGTTCTGTCTTGGGACAAATATCTGTCGAGGCAAGTGTCGTGTTAGAGGTTGCAGTCGATGGTAATTGTGGTTTTCTACAGAAATCTCGAATTTCTGTAGCGCCATCGTGGGATAGTGATAGGCGGACATTCACCAATTTCGTGTTAAATCGCTTGCACTTTGGCGAGCCACGAAGACGATGCGACTTGCTTTGATCGATTGGCGACGATCATCGAGGGAATTAAATGAAGTGTTAATTCGCAAACGCGACTCGAGTTTGCAACTCGCTTCCCTACCTAGCTACCGGCCGCACGAAAATTGGCGGGGATGAGAGGCGCCGCTCGCAATCAATCTTCCCTTCAGTTCGCACATGACAGTGTGAGCGAAAGAAGACCATGCTCAAGAGAAAGCATATGCACCAGCGAGAATGCTAGCGGTGCCTGTGAATGAGGCAGTGCTTGCGGTAGTGGCATGCTGCGAGCCACGCGAGCGTCTTCATTCCATCCGGCGCGAGCATGACGAATAGCGCTACTGAAGGTCAGTGTACTCGTGGCTGCTGTGACCTGTGCGTCTCGCAACGTACTGTACCCACTACCACATGCGGAGAAAAGGCTAAGGTCACATATACGCGTCGCTTAACGTCACGTAATGAGAGTAACCTGATGGCGAAAAAGCTGGAAGATTACTCGCAGTAATCGTCCTGCTATCACAAAGGCAGCATGTATGTTACGCACGCATGACCTGTTGCCTGTATAAATGATCAAGGCGACTCCCATATCAAGTTTCCACGTTTCAGTTTTTAGCCGCGCATGCTGCAAGATCATCATAAAATATGAAAAAAATATATATATATTCTTACGACTTCGTTCATTGCTTCCATTGAAAATTTCATGACAGTGACACAACCATCTCGCTAAATATAGAGAACAGCGTGCGAATCCTAAGGCCCAGTACAGCCTTGAGCGTGTTTGAACACGGACGCCTAGAAAGGGCGCGCGCGTGGACCGTTGCGTCGCGCCTTCGCTGTAATTTCCAGGAGGAGCAAGAACCCGAATATTTGTCAGTCGACGTGGCGTTACCCCGCGACGCCAAGGATTGGGTGGCGAGTTCTGCGACATGAAGTCGCGCCGCAAGAATTCGGTCAGTGAGTGACTTCCCCATGAGGATGTATTAGTTCGGGGCTCCCCCTCCGTGACCAAGGGGCTTAATTAACTCGCGCGAACTCTGTGACTCCTACTGTAAACGTGCGTTTAATGTCCATTCACACTCGCAATAGCAAAGGCCATGCGGCCAGCAGTCGCTTGCGATCGGGCAGCAGCTCCACGACACTTCCTCACACCTACAAGAGTGACCTGCAGCTCGCCTGCTCGTTTGATTCTCACGTGAAATGAGAAGTCTTGGGACTGACGTCAGTCGATCGCGCGCTTTGGTTCAGTCTCCTGCGCCCTCGCGCCTCGTCCTCTAGAGTGTTCTGGTCCCTCACGCTCGGTCCACTAAAGTGTTCTGGTCCCTCGCTATTAACAGTGTGCTACGACAACCTGAGCGAAGAGTAGAATGTCGGGGCGGTTTTGACGTGCGCCACTGCCATGCAAGCGTAAGGGCGCTCTTCTCGGGACCGGCCTGCCAGCCTGGAAGCCGGCGTCAGAAAAATTCACTGGTATTGTTTGTTCACGTCCATTTACTAAGCTCTGGGATAGAGTATCGTTAGCCAATATCGAGTTGTTGGTAGAAGTGATAACAGCAAAACAAATTTTCTCCCACAGCCACTTCTGCTGCCCATTGCAGCTCGCCTGGCTTCTGCTAGCTCTGCTCCTGAAGGGGTCGCGGAAACCGAGCTTATTTCACTATGACGCGGGGCTCACAGTAAAACGGTGGCGAGGGTAGCACCTCAGTGCTTGCCAGTTCCGAATCGCACTCAGCTTAGGCGTCGATGTGCAATCGGCTAAGCTTAGCGACGACAAGGGTAGCTAGAGAGCAGCGCGCAGTTCGTTGGCCGGCGCGCCCGCGGGCGGCGTCGTTGCCGAAAGCTCGGCTCGCTCAATGATTGGCTCAGTAGCTCGCGAACTGAGCAGGCAAAGCTGGAAAATCGAGCAGCGAGCGTCTGTCCTGCGACTGAGCGAGACTTTATTCTCACATTTGCATGCAGCATAGGTGAACAAATTTAGCACACATATATGCATCGAATATCTGCTGCCTTACAGCGTTTATTAAGCTCGTCCTCGACGTCACCGTTAGCGCGGAAACCGCGCATATCTTTATTTCACTACGAGACATGGTTCACAGTACAACGTACAGTGAAGAGAGTAGCACCTCAGCGCTAGCCAGTTCGAAAGCACTCTCAGCTCTGGCATCGATATGAAACCTGCCAGGCTTAGCGACGAATACGACATCCAGGGAGCAGTGCAAACTTGTCGCCCGGCGCACTCGCGGGCAGTGTCATTTCTGAAAGCTCGGCTCCCTCAATGCTCAGCAGCTAGCGACTTGGGCTCGCAAGGCTGGAAAACTGAGCAGCTAGCGGCTGGACTGCGACTGAGCCCACGTTTGCAGCACAGGTAAACAACTTTTAGCGCACATATACGCTTGGGATACCGGCTTCGTTGCGGCCACCTTAAGGTGATTCTTACGCTCGTCATCGAGGCCATCGTCACCGCTCGTGACGCACTGGCTGAGAACTACAATTCGAGTGCGTGCTAAAACAAGCTGCTCGTATTTCGCGGAACAATCTGAACTCGAAAACACAGTTGCTTCTATCGGCTTCCATGTGGGCTCTTGCTCAATTGTGAAAGTACACGCGAACAAGATGCGGCGAGTGCGAGCCGCTGTTGCATATCAGCTAAAGTGTGACGCAACTATCGGCGTAGATTCGCAAAGCAGTTGATATCAAAGTTATCCGCTTGTACGGGTCGCAGTTAAGCTCTCAGTTTCGTGTAAATCTCCGTCGAGCATGCCCGCGTCAGTCAAAGTAATGCATCGCAGCTGCTCTCAGTCCTACCGCTCACGTCCAACATATCCTTGATATGCACCAGCTTGAGGTACGGTGCATTTCTTTGCCCGTTTTGTCGCAATTAAGAGATTTTAGCTGGCAGCAAACGAAATTTCATTCCGTCAACAGCGTCGTCTGCGCCGTCGTCTGCTCCGTCGTCTGCTAGAACATTCGGGGCACCCTGGGTGATGGGATCACAGGATCGCAGCTTCTACAAAAGTATTTAAAAGCGCTTTAGTGTTCGCACTTAATAAAAAAATAAATTTAAAAAAATTGAGATATTTTTCTTCTGAACATAATTTAAATATTAATAGTAAAAAAGCGCATTTGAGTTGCAGTTTTTCAACGACGCAAAAACAAGGGCAAAGCCGCTGGCGCCGGCGCCATGTCAGTGCGTGCGTTGCCTCACGTTTTGTGTTATTTGGCTTTTCATGGCATTGTTTGAGTGCTTGTGCGGCGGACATGTGTGAAGAACAGAAGTGTGTTTTGGAAGCCAACGACGAGTATTACGCCCAGTCAACATCGGTGAGTTTGGACGGGCAAAGCCATGAAGAAAGGCAGCGCTACGACGTCTTGTCATCTGGAAAGGCAATGAAGACGACGGCGCGGTTTTACTAAGCCTGGATGAGCTGCACGATTGGTGAGTACCGTCACCGCTTCTCTATTACTGATCTGTATTCACACGCGTTATTAGTGTGCGGCTATATAGGGATGGCAGTGGAGGCAGTCTGCGTGCGGTTGCCTCAGCTATAATGCGTTGCCAGAAAAGAACGGACGTATAGCCTGCGTGACAAGTCTTGCTTCATAGTCTATGTCTGCGTTTAGTACTCAGGTGCCGTGGTAAATAAAAATGCCACCAGAGATCACAACAGAGTTATGCGGTCGCTTGCTAGCGCTGCGAAAAACTACAGACAATGTTTACTACATTCAACTGGCATGGATTTGTACTGCGTAGAAGACGACGATCAGTGCCGCGGGTGAGAGCGCTTTTGCGTGGACAGCTGAGAACAGGCAAGGGAACTGACAACGGGCGATTTTGCTCGCGGCTGGTACCCATCGGATGGATTTGTGCTATTTAGAAGATTATTATGAGCGGCAGTGCTGCGCGATGAAGCACTCGCGCTAGGCGAACTGCGAACAGACGACGGATGGTTTTGCTCGGTGTTGGTGCTCATCGGATCAGTGCTTACTTCTTAATATTCGTCATGCAAATTTTTTTGAAGACAGTGATCGCATGTGGAAGGCTGGCGCAGATTTACTAGTTATTTGTAAACTTTTTATCTGTGTTTCCCCATTGGAACAGAATTTGGCAATATTATGTCAGTTAGGGCGTTCTTGTGTCTTCCCTGAACTGTAGGCGTCCATGCTTCCTCTCCTTCAGGGCACTGAACTGTTGGGGATGCAACTGCACACTTATTTGGGATTTCAAGCTTTTTCTGTATGCCTCGCTTATGCGGCCCGCTTTCAGGTCGTTCGCAGTTGGTGATGGTTTGTTATTCATTTTCACTTTCTCTTATTTATTCTTGGTTGACTGCCGGCAGCAGTTCTCCGCGCTCGGAACTGTTCCCAGGCACGGAACCCTACCCACAGACCTCCCTGCACCTCACTCACCAGTGTTCTTCGGTAGTTTTTTTTTGCTCTTGCCCCTACTTGCATTACCACTCGACAAATGTTTTGCTGTTTTTATTTGTGTGCAATTTGTTAAATGCACTACTAATTTTCGTATCATGCTCAGTTGTGACGTGAGATATCGGGCTCCTTGGTATTGAATGCATGTCTTTTGCATTCTCTCTTATTTATGCAAGGTAAACTGGTCGACTGGGTGCTACGTTCAATTTAAGAATACATTAGACGCTGGTGCAAGGCACCCTAATAGTAATTAACTAAAGCCTGCGCATGCTATATTCGAATAGTTGGGCTCTTTTCATCATGCATAAAAATAAAGTGGTATTCCAGCCAGCTCATCTTTCAATGTGGTTATGACAGTCATGTAAATGTACTCAAAGAATGTGTATGTGTGTTTCACATACAATCTCCTTATTTATTTTGTCATGGGCCACCTCATTGCTTTTTGTGTTCCTATATTAATACCTTATTTTAGTTTCTGAAGCAGTCGACAGTTTGTTTTGTCGTCATTCATGACATTGTCACTGGCACTGACAGCTGTTGGTCGGGACGTATTTATCTGCAGTTGCCAGCTGCCAGCATCTGCTGGGCCATGCGTGCTTCCTGCCTTCAGCTGTGCCATCCCTCCAAGCCATTCATGGTAATTATCTTTTTCAGTTACGCATACCTTACCTGCCTGTTTTGAAAAATATTTTCAACATAGGCTCACTGCTGTGTTTAAAAATGCATGCAGAACTCTACATGCACTTTACAGCAGTACCTCAGCTTATTACATGAACTGCAAATTTGTACGAAATATAGCCGCTCATGTAGCTCTTGACACTGCGCTGTTATTATAAAGTTGAGCCTGCTTCAGGTGCAGTGAATATTCCACACCTGTTGCCTTTTATGCATGTGTGTCCTCTAAAAGGGCCAAAATGTTCGTTTATCTTTTAAAAACGTTGTGCTGTACAATAATACTTTAATGGTATTTCTTGCTTGTACACTGAAATGTCAGTCAGTAAAGTAACATTGTATGATGACACCAAATCTTGCGTGGCATAGCATCCTTGCAGCGTACTTGGCAGGCTCCTGTCAGCGCAGATGTACTGCTGGTTTATTGCTGTGGCATGTGGTTAACTGTACAGTTTGTACGTCTACGTTCTTGAAAGTATCCTTGAAAAATTTAAAATTGGTTTTTGAGCCAAGGAAGTGACAGAGTAACTGTCTCACATCTTGATAGGCACCTGAACCATGATGCAAGGGAAGGGATAAAGGAGGGAGTTAAAGAAAAGAGGTGCCGTAGCAGAGGGCTGCAGAAAAATTTTGGCCACCTGGGGATCTTTATCCTGCACTGACATCAAACAGCATGCAGTTTAGCCTGTGTTCACTTGGGCCCGCATAAAAAAAAACGAGCAGACCTTCTTAGAACTAACATTTCATTGCACCAGCTACTTTGTAGTTTTGACTGCAGTGACCTGAAATCAACGGTTGTTTACTTTGCACAACCCACATACCCTGAACAAGATGTGATGATGCTAGACGAGGTGACCCTCTCTGCATAGCAGCAGGTTGGTTCAGGAAATGTGAAGACTCATGGAGAACCGCTCAGTTATATTTGATTTCATGTTATTGTAGTATTAGTGGTGAGTTGTAGTATAAGTGATGAATTCTTGCAAATGATTGAGGACATCAATACTCAGTGTGAAAATGAGAGCTAAATCAATGCTTAATAATCAGGAAAGAGGCCTTTTTATGAAATGCAGTAAGGTACTGGAAGTCGAAACAGAATACACCTCGGCCAGGTCATGCACAGATATAGAGCATTTCAAAGAAATGGTTGGGAGAATAAGAAAGGGGTTTATTGCCTTAGGCATGCACTCAGAAGTTACGAGCAGCACCTTGCAGTATGCTCAAAAAGAAATTTTAAACTGCTTTGCCTTTGCTAAGCTGTCGGGAAAAGTGGGGTACTTTATAAAGGGCTTAAAATTGAGAACAGTGCGGTGAACCACTCAGGAAAATCATAGGGTTAATGATAAGAGATTGGGAGAGAACTGAGTTGGTTGGAAATAAATGCGAATTAAAATCTGAGCGGGAATCATAAATGGGCATAGGCAGGACATACATTTTTTAAAGAAGCTGGCTATCCTTTTGGATAGTGGAGCGGTTACTCACAGCAGGAAATTGTGCTCTTCTTGCTTTCATTTTATGGACATATGCTTTGTGTCTTACATCTCTTGGCCTGCCATAGGCAGCATATGCTCATAATAAATTTTTACCTGTCTAATTATGTGGCATAGGGAGAATTGAACTACATAACCTCATCAATGCACACCCTCTCTGAAGTGAACTTTGTCAGACCCGTCAGTCACCACATTGATGCATGTCACCCCAAATGGGAGCCGTCATGGTGGCTGAGTGGTTATTGTGCTTGGCTGCTGACCCGGAAGAGGCAGGTTCGATTCCAGCCAGTTTTGATTCCAGCTGTACTAGTCTCATTTCAATGGAGACGAAATGCTAGAGGCCCAGGTACCGTGTGATGTCAGCACACCTAAAGAATTTTCCAGTCCTCTACAATAGCGCCCTGTATAGCCTGCGCCGCTTTGTGGCATTAAACCCTTTAAAACCAAGTAAAGTAATGGATACATCATTTCCAAAAATTGTTTAAATTTATTATTTTCTAAACATTAACAATTTTCTGCACCTGTTTTCCTTCGTCTTTCCCTCTTATTTCCTCCCTCATGCTGAGTAACAGGTCAGTGATTTTAAGTAAATATTTTGTTCATTTCATTAGCAAAGTTTCTCTGTCTCTCTCTATTGCTTTGCTTTTTGTATCTGCAGTATAGTATTATGCAGAAATATGTCAAGATTAGATCCAAGAGATATGGCCTAGATTTTAAGTTCTATAGTCAACCACACATTACTTATTACGCTATCAAGGCTTTTTTTTGGCATGTGCTACCTGGTACAAAACTGATGTGGCCTACAGCGGTAAATATCGTTTGAATGTGCATAAATTGAATAGGAAGGCAAATTTCCCATTTCACTATGTAAATAGATTGGGCAATCATGTGCTCACAAAGCTCATAAACTTTTCTGTTTCCAAAACTTTCTGTAAAAGGCACTGACTCACTGAAATACACTAGCTTCGCAGAGTAAACCTCGTTTATCACGACCTCGTTAACACTGACATACTGCACAGTCCCAGCCTGACTGCATCTAGTTCTATGGTCGCTGCACCACAGAACATCACGCACTTCGTCATTCACTGCGGGACTAATGACCTAAAACACAGCAGTGCGGAACAGACCATTGAGGCCATGAATACACTGGTACACGAGGTCCATGCCAACAGACCAAACACGAAACTGCACTTGACAACCGTGCTTCCTACGGTAGTCAACTTGCACCACAGACACATGCCACAATTCCGCCAACTCGCAGCTCACGCACAGGACTCGTTTAAGCTCAACAATTTTTTGCTGGACATGGAACATTACCAAAAAGACGTTGAAATCATCCACCACGCTCAGATCCATCATGAACCCGAGGCACTCCTGGCCAGAGATGGACTTCACCCTAATTTTTTTTGGCGTCCAAGTAATGGCAGACAACATAAAGTACCGGCTGAGAAACACATTTAGGCGGACGCTACAGCCCACTCATGCTCCCTCTCCCACTCTGGCCAACACTCAACAACAGACCACCCACAAAAGCGACAACACCCCTGAACGAACACAGCCTGCCCCCGCTAGGACCCAGGACACCTCCACACAGTTCACTCCAGAGACTCGCGACGCTGGCACACAGACGGTAACCGTGGATCCCACACCAGCGGAACAGCACGTAGGAATCACACCGAAAGTAGCCACTAAACAACAAAGCGACCACTTCACACAGACACCTAAGCGATTAGTGACGCACACTAGCACCCAGATTGTCACCGACGCGGACCTCGACACCGATACCACCCCCAAACAGAAGTCCCCTAAACACACAACACCCGTCAAGAGGTCCACTCGGCACAAGCGCAGATGACTCACATCTGGCAGCACCAATCGCCCCGAACCCAAAAGACGAATTTTCCTGGTCGCCAGAAAACTAGCCACTAAACAAACTAACTACCGATTCCACCTACACACTTACAAATCCTACTCGCAGCACAGGACAATACCCAAAGGACTTCGAGTTAATGTTAGGTGCTCCCTCGGTGCGCTCAGGCCTGAACTCCTCGCTCGATGGGAAAAGGTTTCAAATGACGCATCCCTTTCATTCATAGCTATTTTAAAAGAACATTGTCAAGAGCAGTTAAATTCCCTCGATGATCAACTTAGTAAGATAGAACTAAATTCGGGCGAAAGCCAGGCACTAGCAGATTTTGTTGCCAGAAAGGAACGCAAGCTGCACGATAAACAGCAGCATAAACAAATTAGAGATAAATTTCCGCTAGATACGAATACATCTGGACAGTTTAACAACCGCCCTCCAATTTCGATACAGACAAAAGATACGCATTTTCCGCCGCAGGACACTGACAGCAACATTGTCGATATTTCCAAATCCCTAAGTGATAGCGACAAACGGATTCTGAAGCATGGCCTTACATTTTGTCCAACTAACAATAATTTTAACGAGTATGAACTTCACAGAGACCTCACAGAATTTGCGCGAAGATTGCGAATTAAGGAATTCTTTGCCGAAAAAGCAAACACCCCAATTACTAACCTAGCTCTTTCCTGTAACACGTGGTCAACACGTGCTCACCCTACTGCAGTAACCAGCCTTAATCCCATCCCTCTCAAAGCCGAAAGCACGTGGACGCCGGAAGCGCAGCAGAGTCCAGAATTAGACTTGTACATTAAATCTGTCTCGAAAGAAATTATAGACCAAACAAAGCAAGCTCGAAAACGCAGGAACGTTACCCCAACGGAACAGGCTACTCTGAACCACTTAGCTTCTAGAACCGATATAGTCGTTAAACCTGCAGACAAAGGAGGTAGCATAGTTATCCTGCCAGCCGAAAAATACAAACAAGAAGCTTTTAGGCAACTTAACAACGCTTGTCATTATAAGAAATTAGATTCAGATCCCACTTCAGAGTTCTGCAAATTGATTCTGAACAAACTGGCAAACTTACTATCAAGAGAACTAATCACGCAGTCCGATTACCACTTTTTAAATCCGCTAAACAAACAGGCAGGACGCTTTTACCTACTTCCCAAAATCCATAAGGTTTCCGCAGAAGACTTGTTTACCGCAGATATCCCCGGCAGACCTATCGTTTCAAACAATAACACGCCCACAGAGAACTTATCAATTTTCCTGAACAACTATCTTGCAGATATTCCCACCCACCTCCCTTCCTTTGTCGAGGATACACCGCACTTTCTCCGCATAATAGAGTCTCTGAATGACGCTTCCATTATCCCAGCGGATAGCATACTTGTCACACTTGACGTCGCCGCTTTGTACACAAATATTCCCATTAATGAAGGTATCGACGCACTCTTAAAAATTCTAACTCAAAGTCCTCACCCGCACGAAACTGAAGTGTACCTCACGCTACTTGAATTGGTACTAACACTCAACTACTTTGAATTCAATTCTTCTTACTACCTTCAAGTATTTGGAACAAGCATGGGCACTCCCTTCGCACCCACCTACGCGAACATTTTTATGGGGCTACTAGAATCTAAACTTCTAAATTCATTTCTAAAAAAACCACTCATATACCTGCGGTACATAGATGATATTTTCATGATATGGGAGCATGGGGCTGAGACCCTGAAGGCATTCGTCACACATTTCAATTCATTCCACTCCAGCATTAAATTCACCTTCAACTCCTCGAAAACGCAAGTCAATTTCCTTGACGCCACTGTCCATTTAGAAAATAGCAAGCTCAAAACCACACTTTGCAGGAAGCCTACTGACCGACAACAATACTTAGATTTCACTAGCCATCATCCAAGACACTGCAAACAAGGTATATTCGTAGGACAGGCAACGAGACTAAGAAGAATATGTAGCGACGACGATGACTACCTGAAACACCTCCACTCGCTAAAAACACACTAATCACCAGAAACCATCCACAGACAACCCTTAATAATGCGTTCCAACGAGCAACCACTTTGAAACGAGATGTAGTTCTTAAAAAAACGAACAAAAGCTAACAGTCAACGACCTCCTGCACTTATAACGAAATACTCAAACGCGCTTCCAAACATAAACAATATCCTGCGGAAATACCACCCCATTTTAACTGGTAACGACCGTCTCAAGAAAATATTTCCCGACGCACCAAGGGTAACATACAGACGCAACACAAACCTGAGGGACATCCTGGTGCATGCTAGGCTCGGTAAGAAACCACCACCGACAGTAACTTCATGCTCTCGACCTAGCTGCAAGACATGCAAACATTTACAAAGGGACACTACGGTTAAAAGTACGGCAAGCGATTTCAGTTTCGATATAAAGACCAGTTTTGACTGCACATCGTCCAATATTATCTACATGCTCCAGTGCTCCTACTGCCAGAAACAATATATCGGAGAAACCGGACAAACAATGAGTGCCAGATTAAACGGGCACCGGGCTGACACAACACGGAATGAACAGAAGGCAGTGTCGACCCATTTTAATCAACGCCATCACAAATTCGACGAACTCAAATTGTTCATTCTTCAGTCAGGCTTCAAATCGACTAGGGACAGAAAATACAGAGAAGCATTCCTAATCCACAAATTTAAAACACTGCAACCAACAGGGATCAACATGTCCAGAGGAAACCTGGAATCTCTCAGGTACATTCCAGGGTCAGCATAATTTTAAATTAACAAATGTCTTGCACGTGGTCAGACTATTTCCTAGAACCTCACATAAGTATACTGTCGCTCCTTGCACCCTTCCGATGTCATATCTTCCACCCCATTTCCGGCCTTGTCACCCTCTCCCTTTGTTCACTTTTTTTTTCTCCTAATCCCCTGCTACCAGTTCTCGGAAACCATGACACTCCTGTTACCCCCTCCGCCCCCACTTTTTGGCTTTCTCTGAACACGAGCCATTTCCCCCCCCCCCCCCCTGCCTTGTCCTGCCTTGGAAATGCCCCCCTTCCTTTCTCCTTCCAGTGTCAGCCTATTTATTTATTTTTTTTTCCTTGTTCTCATTTCCCTGTACCACGCTGACTAATCCTTTTATCTGAGTTTTGCAGGTTCACCCAGCGCCTCATCCCCTTCCCCCGTCGCAGCCCCTTCAAAGCCTTTTGTTCATTATACACTCCCCGGATATAAGTTGTTCCACTATTGCAGCCTAACGAATCATGATTCACCTCCCTCCCCTTCCTGACACGCATCCCCTCCCACACCACTTTCCTTCCCCACCCCCGGGGCCTTCCTCCTCGGAGCGAAGGCCCTATTTAACCCCTGCCGATGATGAACGCTTTGCCCAGACGAAGACAAGTCCCCTTGTCGAAACGTTGGCTCTAGCAACCTGAGGTTTTCCCCTCCCTTGTTCATTTTGTGATCGCCAAGGACCATCTACCGCACCCTCTCTCTACCAAATACACTACAGTTACTTTTGCCTAATCCTGATATTATTTACTGAAGATTGGTTTGAGGGAAAGTCCACTGAGCTCGAATGAGTGCACGGCAGCTTGTCTTTGTCCAAAGTATTTGGAGAATAATGAATTTTGTTACCTGGCAGAGATAAAGCAAGGATGGCAGTGTTTTGTAATGTCCACAGGGCATTCTTCCAAAGCCCAGTATGCATGTAATTCCTTCTTTTTGTGCAACATAAAATGTCTTCCCTTTACACTCATGGTTGAAACAAAATGCTGAATACTTCGCCACTCAAAAAATGAAGGCCATTGTGCTGCTCTACAAAATATCGGGCTGCAGCGGTTGTTGCGAGGCAAATTCACCAGGTTGTCATCATCATCAGTCTAACACCCAATGCAGGGCAGAGGCCTCTCCCATGTCTCTCCAATTAACCCTGTCCTTCGTCAGTTGTGGCCACCGTATCCCCACAAACTTCTTAATCTCATCCGCCCGCCTAACTTTCTGCTGCCCCCTGCTACGTTTGCCTTCTCTTGGAATCCACTCTATCACTCTTAAGGACCACTGGTTATCTTGCCTTTGCATCTCCTGCCCAAGCCCATTTCTTCCAAATAACCCACGTTTTTTTCACACCTATTTGTCAGGCTCCGCGTTTTTTTCTCACCTATTCGTCAAGCTGCAAGCCACTTGCACACTCTACAAACCTATTTAAAGTACATTATCCAGCATTGTTGGCATGGAGTGTGTAGTGCTAAAACAAAAAATAATACAATAGCTGATGATCTGCTAGAGCAACAGAATTCCAAGAGTTTGAGAAGGGCAGTGGGAGAACTAGCAAGGCGGGATAGCGAAATTCGACAAGCAGTGGACAGGGATCCTGCAACTTGTAGAGGACAGGCAAATTGGAGACTTGTGGAAGGGGCTGTAGTCTTGAGTGTGCCTAGCTGGCCTTGTGATGCATTGTATAGGGCCCTTTGTTTTTGAGTAAAACTGGTTTCTTCTGATTGTTGCATTCCAGAAAGATTCATCAAGATTGGGTTAAACCCAAGTTTCGCGTGCAAATGTGCCTGTAAGAAAGTGTAGATTGATAATGCATGAAGCTAAAGAACCACTGGAGAGTAGTGTATACGTCTCGTATTTCTTCGTAGCTATATTGTTTAAACAGTGCTGGCTATTTTAATTCTTTTTTAATGCTTATTGCTCGTCGAGTTGCATAAAATTTTAGGATAAATTGAAAACTGCATGTAGGTTTAATTACAATAATTATACCCGTATTTCTGAAGCTCTGTTCGAAGAGAGGTCCACATTCTGTGTGCATGCTTTGAATTTGATTATTTTCACACTGCAAAATGGAGGACAGGTCTGCTGTGAGAGGTTTTTTGCAATGAAGCGAGAGCAAGTGGTGCGGAATGCTTGTTACTGTGTCGCCCTGCCAATATTTCTAGAACCCCTGGGACCACTGAGCTTGTGAGTATCTATGACTCAAAAGCTCGGAGCTGATTGCCCGTTCCGTGGTTGTCTGTATTAACCGGTGCAAGGCCAAGGGCTCATAGCTAACAAGCATATGACACCATAGAACTAGATGCAGTCAGGCTGGGACTGTGCAGTATGTCAGTGTTAACGAGGTCGTGATAAACGAGGTTTACTCTGCGAAGCTAGTGTGAAATAATAATTGTTCTTATGGAAAATATCGTTTTTTCTTAGTCATTGCAGCAATACAAGCATATCAAATCTGATATCTCTCACTCATCCCTCTATGTTTCAGTTTCAAGGTACCAAGAGTTGCGTGGAAGTCGTGCAAGCCACAAAGTTGCGTGCGGCTTGAGCCAGCTACCAGGAGCAGGCTGGGAATTTGCGAATTGCCAGTGGTATTCGTTCAGTCAAGCAGGCTTTACTGTAAGTACAGTGTTTTCGCCATAGCATTTCTTTGAAAAGTACGCATTGAGCTTGAATAGGACAAGCTGTCGGTCTAGTTGGTCTGATCCTTTGTGGTTGACAGAGCTTAGAAACACAGACTGGGGTCAGAAAGAAAAAATATGAGGGCACAGGTGCTGACTACAGGTTTATTCCAGAATCACCGAAACACTGCATATATAACCAAAACACAGGCGCCAACAGGTGGCAATTTTATGCACTCATGGCAACAATAAGTGATATGGCCAATAGTGGGAAAACAACACAAACTAGAAACAGAAACCAAGACTATAGAGCAGGGAAGGATGAAACCATAACAAGGTTAAAGGAATAGTTTTAAGCAAGTCATTTTAAGACCACCAGCACGTGAAACAGTGGAACGGTTTGACCAAAATTTTCAAGTACTGGTCTGATAACACGGAACTAAAACACTACACGCAAACACAGATCAAGGGCAGTGAAATAAAAGTAAAATGGCAAGAAAAAACATGCGGTGAAAAGAAAATGGTGATTGGGCAAGCAAACAAGAATTGGTCTACAAAGGTGAAGTGAGCTAAAAAACTGAAAGAATAAAAGGGGAATAAATGCACATGAGCAACAAAGGTGAAGCCAAGAATTAACATGGCTAAAGGAGGAAGATGAGCTACTGAAAAAACGAGAGAGATAAAATATCAATATGAAATTCAATTAGTATTAAAGATAAAAGCAAACAAAAACTCGAAAATAGAGGAGCTGGCAGAAAAGTCAAGGCATGCAAGATGGTTTTAAAACCAGGGCTAGGTCAAACATCCTGAAGAAAGGCAATCTTTTTTTCTGAGGGTGTTCTTGCCCATTAATCCTCGAGCCTCAAAATCCCGGCGGCTCTCACCAGTTCGTCATGTCGGCTTATTCTGGTGCTTTTTTAACACAATGGCACTTTTTCGAACATGGGTAGCATGGCTTTTTTCGGTCACAGTTTTGGCAATGGACTTGCAGATTTAGGACGTGCTTGTAGGCCAGTTGGTTGGAAATCGTTAGAAAAACCGCAAAACAGGATGGGACAAAGGCAGGCAAAACACAAGGCGGTACGACAACTGAACATTTATTCAAGAAATGAGTGCTCATATGGATCAGTTGCGCATGTAATCTGCAAACAATCATTGCAAAACAACCTAGGGAGGGAAACAAATTCTAATTCTTTCTGAAAAATAGACACAGAAGGCATGCTACCCACCTATCTGGCTTCGACCTCGGGATGGCAACAGCCTTGAGAATTTCTTTCCAACTGGCCCTTTATTCATCCAATAATAATGTGCAGTTCAGTTTAGGTTAACAGTCTTTACAACTGGGACAGTGGACAGGCAGGCAAGGTCGTCCGGGCCTACCCAAGGAATGCTAATACTCTTGCAAGGGAGTGTTTCACCATCTACCAATTTGGCCGGTATAAAATCGACCACAGCTGAGAGGAATCGTGTACCACCCCCGTTGCACATGGCATGAGGCATTCAAAAAGTACCGCCAACGGGCATGTTGTACGAGATTCCCCTCAGCTGTGGCCAGTTTTACATCGTCCAAAGTGGTAGATGTTTACACATTTGTTTGCAAGAGTATGCGTGTTCCTTGAGTAGACCCGGAGGCATTTGCCGTCCCACTCACTGTCTCATTGTAGACTGCTATCCCAAACTGAACTGCACACAGATTATTGGATGAAGAAAGGAGCAGTTGGAAAGAGAAATTGTCGAGGCTGTTGCCATCTTGAGGTCGGAGCAAGATAAGTGTGTCAGCACGCCTACTGTGTTCATTTTTCAGGAAAATTAGCGTTTCTGTCTGTGTTTCCCCCGGTTGTTTTTGTTTCATTTTTGAGAAGGTGATTGTCATATTTGCTCAGCTCTATGGTTGCCATTGAATTTTTTTGCCTCTTTACGATTGTTTGCAGATTACACATGTGACTTGTCTATATAAGCACTGCTGTTCAATAAATTTTCAGTTGTCAGTACGGCCTTGTGTTGTCACCTGCCTCTGTGTGTGGTTTTGCTCATTCCGACTGGCAGATTCCCGAGAAATGTACCCGATAAATCAATCTTATGCTCCCTTATCCTTTCATTGATGCCAATGTATACCTTGCCGCAAGACAAAAGGATTGATTAAATGCCCTCCGCGCATGGCGCTAAGGGTTTTCTGTGCTACGTGGTGCAGCGTCTTTTTTTTTCATTTAGGATTCCGCAACTGCAATAGGTGCTAGGGGGTCAGAAAAGGCAATGTCTACTCCTGCTTTCTCTCCGATTTTCTTAAGGTTCTGTGAAATTTACCTTTAGAAAATTCGAGAGATAGAGTAGATGCTTTTTTTGCTGCCGCCCCCCCCCCCCCATCACCTATCACACCTCTCTAGGATCGTCAATGAAAAAGAAAAAAGAAACAGGCTGCACTGCATTGCACAGAAACCCTTAGTGGCATGCACAGGAAGTGCTTTCTCAATCCCTTTTTCTTGCTTCAAGGTATACATTGGCATCAATGGAAGGCTAAGAGAGCATTACACTGATTTATCGGGTACATCTCTTAGGTACCTGCAAGTCCACTGCTGATAATGGGACGCAAAAAAGCCATGCTGCCCAAAGTTCGAGAAAGCCACTGTGTTAATAGAGCCCCGTAATAAGCTGACGCAATGCAATGGTGGAAGCCGCAGAGATTTTCAGGCTCCGGGTGAATGTAAAGAACACGCTTGGTTTCACTCGGAGGATTGCCTTTCTTTGTGGATGTACTTGATCTAGCCCTGGTTCTACATGTGTGTTACATGCCTTGCCTCTTCCGCCAACTTCCCTCTTTTGGTGTTTTTCCTTGATTTTTGCCTTCATACTGGTTATTGAATTTCACTTTTTTATATTTTATCTCTCGGCTTCACTGTACGTCATCTTCCACTTTTAACCATCTTAACTGTTGGCTTCACCTTTGTGGCTCATGCGCGTTTTTATTCCCTTTTTATCCTTTTAATTTTTAGCACACTTCACCTTCGCTTGTTGCTCAATTGTCGTTTGCTGCTCAATTCTCGTTTGCTTACCCAATCACCATTTTGCTTCTATTGCGTGTTTTTCTTGCCATTTCTCCTTCATTTTTTTTTCACTGTGCTTGGTCTGTGTTTGTGTATAAGGTTTTTTAGTTCCATTTTATCAGACCAGTTCTTAAATATTGTTTTGGTCAAACCTATCCACTGTTGGCAGTCTTTTAAAAATGACTTGCTTATAAATTTTTCTCCCACCTTGTTCTGGTTTTATCCTGTGCTGTGTCCTCTGGTTTTTGCTTCTAGCTTTTGTTGTTTTTCCACTACTTCTTGTTACCACGAGTGCATAAATCGCTGCGTGTTGGTGCCTGTGGTGTGGGTATTTATGCAGTATGTCGGCAGTCCTGGAAAAAGTTTTAAGTTCAGTGCCTGTGCCATCATCTTTTTTGTTTCTGTCCCTTGTCTGTATGTCTGAGTGCTGTCAACCACAATCGGTGCAGTGAGCTGACTGCTCTGCAGCTACCCATGTGTATGCAATGAAGTGGCTTCAAGAATAATGTACACAAAAAATTGATTGCTTAAAATTTCTGGCATGTTTTTTAGAAAAACATTTGGCATTTAAAGGGCTAAGAGTGCTCTGAAAATCTAAAAATTATGTGCTTCTTGGGGCCTTTCCTCAAATTTCACATCACCTTGTAGCGTGATGCAAGACGTTCAAGTTGTTACCCACAGTTTACTTTTTTGTTGCCCACTTATTGGCTGCCACCTTCTTTGGGAGGCAGTGTCATGGGGTTTGGGAGACAATGTGATTCCTGTGTGTTGGCTGAAGCTGTCTAAGCTTTTGGATGTGGGGAGCAGGTTCATGGTGCCAACTTTTGGCTGTAACTACAGTTTGGCCATGACTGTTAGTCCTTTTCTGTGATGCAGTGTCATTTATGTAATGCATAATTTGAAGATGGAGCGGTCTCAGGGGTTGCGGTGCTCAGCTGTTGACTTCAAAGACACAGGATCGATCCTGGCCGCGGCAGTCGCATTCTGATGGAGACAAAATGCTGGAAGCTTGTGTACTGTGCGATGTCAGTGCACGTGAAAGAACCCCATGTGGATGAAATTATCAGAGCCCTTCACTATGGCATCCCTCATAGCCTGAGTCACTTGGGACATTAAACCCCATAAATCCAAACCCATTTTGGTACTTCTCAGCTTCGCCGCTGGCCTCTGCAGGCCAGCGAAACCTCCCACAAGTTGACGAACGGCAGTTTTTACACCATTCGTAAATGCCTACATAGACGCTACATCATTGGTGGCAAAGGTTGCCAGATGTGCAAGCGTTTCCGGTAGTTTTTCTCTGTTGCTTTCGTCAGGCAGCTTGCAAACGATGTTTTACTAGGCTAATAAACGGTGAGGTTCTTTGTGTTCTTAAGGTGGTGCAGCGTGATAAAACACACTTAATAGCCATGCCATGCTTTTTTGTAGCCAAAGGCAATTTTTCGCCTTATTCTCATCATCATTTGCCTTTCATGCTTCCTCGAGGGATGGCAGTTGGAAGAAGGTCTCTAGAGCAGCTCCTTGTCTGAAGAAATGCCGAGTGGCATTCTTCAATCCTAACTGCCCATCAAATGGAAGAGCAGTTGTTTTCTCCACTCCACAGAGTGGAGACGGAATATCGAGTTGAGGCGCACTTCTGAATTCGGCGGTTAGCCTTTCATAGGCAGCAGATATGCGCAATAAACTTTATTTGCTGTTAATCTTCCAGTTAAACACTAAATCCTCCTCATTCCTCATCAGTGCACACACTGTGTAAGGAACTTTGTCACTCCATTTGTCACCACTTTGATGTATGCCATCCCTAATTCAGGGGCTGTATAATTTTTGAAATTTTGTTGAAATTGCTTGAAAACCTTTGCAATTTCCTGCACCTCTCTTTTTCCCCCAAGTCCCAAACCTACGCAGAGTGCAAGTGGGTTTTTAAACTCCAGCTAAATTTTGTTATTCATCAAAGGGCTTTTCTCTCTACTGCTTTGCTGGGTGTATCTGAAGTATAATATTATGCACCAGTGTGTGAAGCTTTGCTCCCAGAGCTATTAGCCCGAGGTAGTAATTTTAGAGCATGGCGTTGCGTTCTCAGCCTGGTTGCGTTTTGAGCCTGAGTTGTGCTGATTCCACGGATAGAACCCAAGTTGGCAGCCTCCAATGCAGCAGTGTATCCCAGTAGTTGCCATGGGAGCCGAGGTGGTTAGATAATGGAATAAAATATCAGGTGGCAGTGTGATGCTCGAACACCACAGCTCGAAACTAAACTATATCGATCAGTATATGTATATCTGTCTGGCAGGCATTAAAGTCTGCCTGCTTAGTCACGACATTCCTGTAAAATTTGTGGGTGAACCGTTTGGCATGAATGTACCAGATGGTGTCATACGATTCAGCCTGTCGTGCAGCATAAACTTACTAGTTAAGTTAGAGCCTTTCTTGCAGCACGGATTCGAATTGACAACCTATGTTAGGTGTATTAATGCTCATTATTTGATCTGCTCATTTTTTTATATTCAACCACACTAACATTACTTATTACCACATCTGTGCAGATTCCTTCTGGCACTATTTGAAGCTGAAGGGTTGCTCGGCTGAGGATCTCCAAAAGCGCCACAAGAAGGTGACGCGCTACCTGGCACAGAAGTGCTGTGGCCTGCGGCGGTAAATATCTGTTCAAGCCAATAGTCTCTTGTTATATGCATGAATAGATTGGGTAAGCTCATGTGCTTACAAAACTCGTAACTTGACTGTATTTCCTAACTGTCTGTATGGTACACTTAGGCACTGGAATAACCTGCAAATCTCACTGGAATTTGCCTACTATAGTGAGATACTGCTTTACCCAAGTTCTGCTTAAGGATAGTCTGCTACTCAGATGACGCACAGAAGATTATATTTATGAACCAGACTGTTAACAGCACTTATGGACCACATTAGCAGACTGTTCTGAGACCGCACGCAGCCAGGCTTTTCAGCGTGGAAGAGGCGGCTTTAGACAAGGCAGGCGAGCGCTCTGTTCCTGTACATTAAGTAGATGTCGGATGAATCTCGAAAAAATATGAACGACGCGCCAGGAATATGACTACTACCCTTCGGAGATGTGCAGTGCACAGTATACGGCCATGCCAGCGACATGTCTTTCTGTTCAAACTTTCTCTAAAACCGCTGTCACTACGCAGAAGCAGGTAGCAGTATCTGTACTAAGAATTCGTATCTTAAAGGAAAAAAGAAAGCGCAATGTCCACCTTTGGCACGATTTCTGCAGTGATGTGCGTTCTGCCGGCTGACAGTACACCGCTTGCTTGGTGTTGTAGGCCTAACATGTGCTTTACTCAAGGTGTAGCGAGAAGCGCTTTTGAACTAGCCACCAGCGATCACAGAAATGTCTACTCTGTTTACCGCCTCTACAATAACTTTATGGTGGTATGAACGTGCAGTTTTTATTCCCGCAACGTCTTCGTAAGTGAAGCGCGCGGAAAAACGGGCCAGGCGGACCGCCTCGCACTGATAGATGCGTGTTGCATGCACGGACTCATTCTGAGCCGTTGGCAGAACCGTCATTACAGGCCATGATGCACTTGGTCACACGTTGCATGCACGTCTGCATCTTGATTTCTATCTGGAAACAGCTTGGTTGATGTCACTTCTGTCAGTAAAGTGCTCTGCATGCCAATGTCTCTCCCATTCCGGACGGTTCCCGCCAGCCATCGTATGAAGCGGCGTGTGCATAGTATTGAAGAAGCGTAGCTTGTTGGGCCAGTTGGTGCATGGTATGTAGAAAACCAGCGAAAAGGACGCATTCACAAGGAGGAGAAGTACACAGGACAACGCTGGAAACACAACTGAAAATTCTTTACTTCGCCAACATCAGAACAGGCCGCACATGCGCAAGAGCACCACAAATGCTATCAAAACAGCAAAACACAAAACTGATTAAGCAAGCGAAGAAACATGTGGCAATCTATGTCCCATTCATGAAAGTGTACTCTTTTGCCGTGAACTTGACAGAGCTGTCGCTGACGCAATCAGTCCCTAACTGCTTGATTTTAAAAGCTTCTAAGATTTCTCGTTCTATCTGTGTTTTGCCGCGGCCGATGATTTTGACATTATCGAACAGAGGGGTGCAGTCTTTGCAGTGGTTGCAGTGTCTTGGAAGATTTGCTGTGTTGCCTGGCTGCAGCGAAGTGCGGTGCTGCCTCATACGGTCGTTGACGCATTGACCCGTTTGACCTATGTAGGCCTTACCACAGGACAGTGGGAGCGAGTAAACAACATTGGTTGTGCATTTGGTGAACATGCTCTGGTGTTTAACATTACATTTCTTTTTTGTGCTGATTTTTGAGATACGTGAACAAAGCGACGACAGTTTGGTGGGCGCAGAAAAGACTACCTTAACACCGTATTTCTCGGCTACCTTCTTAACGTTATGTGAGACTTTATGCAGGTATGGCATTACAGCAGGTCTGGATTCCTCACTAGGCGTTTCATCTCTTTTGTATTGTGACTTAAATTTACTGGTCAAGGTCTCAGCAATAGAAACGAGGACGTCCTCAGGGTAGCCCGCTGACCTCAAGCGGTCAAGTTGCACTAAGAAACTCTTTTGCATACTGTGTGCACAAGACCTGCGCAGAGCATTACCGAGGCAAAGGTTGGCAATGCCTCTCTTCACAAGTTTGGAATGTGAGGAGGAGTAGGGCAGCAGGCTTTGCTTGGTCCGTGGAGAGTAGCTCCAGCAAACATGGCTTTCATCAGAGAAGGTGAGAGTCAAATCTAAAAACCTAATTGAGTCATCAAGGGGTACTTCATGAGTAAAACTCAAGTCAGGACAGGTATCGGTAAAGAAGGTCAAAATGTCATTTGCGGCCGCTTCGACACTGTCACGAGAAGTTAGTTTCAAGTATCTGTTCACGTATCTCAAAAATCAGCACAAAAAAGAAATGTAATGTTAAACACCAGAGCATGTTCACCAAATGCACAATCAATGTTGTTTACTCGCTCCCACTGTCCTGTGGTAAGGCCTACATAGGTCAAACGGGTCAATGCGTCAACGACCGTATGAGGCAGCACCGCACTTCGCTGCAGCCAGGCAACACAGCAAATCTTCCAAGACACTGCAACCACTGCAAAGACTGCATCCCTCTGTTCCATAATGTCAAAATCAGCCGCGGCAAAACACAGATAGAACGAGAAATCTTAGAAGCTTTTAAAATCAAGCAGTTAGGGACTGATTGCGTCAGCGACAGCTCTCCCAGTCAAAAAACACTACAGGATTACAACAGAAAATTTCTGTTGTGTTTCTGTCTCCTGTCCTGTCATGTTTTTGGCATGTTGTCTGTCTTCTGTCCTGTTGTGTCCTGTCCTGTTGTGTCTTCTGTCCTGTTGTGTCTTCTGTCCTGTTGTGTCTTCTGTCCTGTTGTGTCTTCTGTCCTGTTGTGTCCTGTCCTGTTGTGTCTTCTGTCCTGTTGTGCCTTCTGTCCTGTTGTGTCTTCTGTCCTGTTGTGTCTTCTGTCCTGTTGTGTCTTCTGTCCTGTTGTGTCCTCTGTCCTGTTGTGTTGTGTCGTCAGGACTCCAGAATTGTTCTCAAAGCCATTTCCCTCCACACGCATGGGTAGCTGCAGAGCAGTGAGCTCAATGCATGCACCCCAAAGCAATGCCATGCCAAAAACAAATTTAATGCTCACTTTATTGCACAAAATACTCCAGGCTACTCTGTTAATGGCACAAATCCCACGATGCCTTGGTGGCTTCTACTCTCGGCTGGTCGAACCTGGAAAAAAAATTTAAGGGGACACTTAAGCTCTGCAATAAGGGTACACCGTGAAAGGGTACACCGAATAATGGCATGGTAATGAGACATGTATATTACACAGTTACTTTATGCACGTTAAATGCTATCCATTCAGCTGCACACTCTTTCAGCTACTGCTCTTACAGAGCCACTAAAGAGGTATCTACAAATCAGCAGGTGAGTAGGGCTCAAGTAAGAGTAAAGTAAATGTTTTCTTGCAGTTTTGCATCATGTGCAGCTCTCAAATGAACTTATGGGAGAGCAACTAACTGTATATGCATTTACCTTTCATGCACTAGCAATGAATTCTTTGCTGTGGGCAAAAAATACTCACTGAATTATGAGCGGCGCAGATCAGAGCATTTCTGTGCCAAATACCGAGCCACCTTCTTGTGCCGCCGCGTAAATTCTTCAGGAGGGCAACCCTTCAACTTAAGGAAATACCAGAAGGAATCTGCAAAAAAGAAAAAAACCCTGAGGGAAGCTAGGCCTCTAGGACCCCAAGTCTAGAAAATTCTGCTCCCCCAAAAAATTGCTCAAATTAAAATCATTGGGCAACATAGAATAAAACTGGCCGTCTAATTTGGTAACTCGTTCTTATGCACTTTTACTTGTACCTCAGCGTGAAACTCACAGCCAAATTTAAGAAAAAACACAATTTCAAAACTTTATCAAACTTCTTGCGTACTACAGCGCAGAAAACTTTACCAAGCAATACAAGCTCATGACAGCGAATGAAATTTTCCAATGGGTCTTAAATGCATGCTTAGATTTATAGGAAAATTGCAGACTATTCAATCCCGCAATGAAACACTAAACGAAATAAAAAGATCGAATAAACGTGTGTAAGGGTCGCACTTTTTTTCCATATATGAGGGCCAATTTTCGGGTTGCACCCCATATTCGAAATGTGCAAAATTTTTTTCTTTTTAAGCAAAAACACACAAATCAGGGAAAGAGTGAGAGTTATTCTACATTCAGTCATCACTCCTTGAGTCTTCTCAATAAGAGCTGGGGCTGTGCTCTGGTGCATGCTCATCCCACAGGAAGTCACACAGCAAGTCCGTTGTCAACGTGTACTGTTCCTCACTTCCATAACATAGCAGAGCAGCCCTTGCAGTTCGGGGGAATTTGCAGGGCTTGCCTCAGAAATCGCATTTTTTGCAGCTTGTGTTCCTTAACGCACCCTTCTGGTTGCACCATCGCTGGATGGATTTCTCATCCACATCGAATTTTCTGCTTGTCACACGCTTGCTGCGTTTAAGGGCGAATTCCCAGCTGTGTAAGTTATTAAGGTGCTTGCCCACCTTGCTAAAATTGCAATGCTCGGCGGTAGCACACAAAACACACAACTACATAAAACTACCACACTACCACAACTTCTGTGGCTTTGACAGCAACAAAAAGTTGGAGATACTGATGCTCATACGGAGAGCGGGAGCTCGTGGCAGAAGAAAAAGTTACTGATGATGACCCGCGGCCTAGGGCGCCATCTGTTGGCAGCACCTGCAAGTGCCTGAGCGCATGCATTTCGAAGGCTATTCCCACGTGGTTCATGGAAAGTCTGTGTGCGCCCTTACACACTCTCTTTTAGTGTTTACTTCGGCCTGTACACAAGTGCATCCCTTATACACGTTTATACGGTGCACGTGCTGGCTTTTTTTTTATTGCTGCTCAGAATGGAAGAACAATGCTTAGGAAGTACTCTGAAAAGATGTGGAGTGCTAAGAGATAAAGAGGGAGGTCTGCGATTTTTGCAAATTACACTCTTCTGGTGGCACCAATAAAATTCAAAGGGTAGTCACACGTGAAACCTGAATTACAATTTTCAGCTCACCTGACACTGCAGCCACCTTTACAGGGGACAGTGGCGGGAACACTTTTGTTGCCCCTTTAGAACGGGCATTGTTAGAAAGTGTTCCCGTCAATGTCCTCTGGGAAAGCACGTCGCTTCCCCAGATGCTCACAGCCAACTGCTTGCAGAAGGCAGAGTCCCCAGGCAAGGCCAAGAGCCTCTCCCAAGTAGCCGGTGCAGTGTAACTGCCATGACCCAAGTGGACCTGCAGAAGCAAATATTATGTATATGCATGGTGCAGCTGACATAGCATACATGTGCATGCATGCACTAGTGTATGTACATTCAATCATGTACTGCCAATTCCAATTTACTTGGCAAATTGAAACCAAGGGACACCTTTACAGATGGCTGACAAGTGTTAATCAAGGAAGAGTAATATTTAAACATGTTTCTTATTGCCCTGATTTTCCCTGACACTCAAGCAGCAAAATGGCTGCATGCTCTAATAAGCAATTATGACATACACCGATATATCGTGCACATTAAGTTAAAAGTGAATGATGCAAAGATGTTACGAGGAGCTTCTCAAGGCAAAAGGAGGCTGAAAGCTCACAGAACAAGTCATCCAGCATCACCTAGCCTAGCTTACTAAGTAGTGACATCCGTATCCTCAGTCTACATTTTTAACTCAATGTACTTCTGGTAGAACACATACATATTTACACTAGGATGGTATGACCATCATCATCAGCCTGACTCTGCCCACTGCAGGGCAAAAGACTCTCCCACATCTCTCCAATTAACTGTTTTTTTTTGCCAATTGCTGCCACTGTATCCCCACAAACTTCTTGATATCATCTGCCCATCTAACCTTCTGCCGCTCCCTGCTCTGCTTGACTTCTCTTGGAATCCACTCCGTCAACCTTAAGGACCAGCGGTTATCTTGCCTTCGCATTACATGCCCGGCCCAAACCCATTTTTTCCTCTCGATTTCGAGTAGGATATCATTAACTCGCGTTTGATCTCTCACCCCCCCCCTTCTGAGCTCTTAACGTTACATCTATCATTTTTCTTTGCATAGCTCGCTGCGTTGTCCTTAACTTAAGCAGGAACCCTCTTTGTTAGCCTCCACATTTCTGACTCATAGATGAGTACCAGTAAAATACAGATATTGTTTACTTTTCTGTTGAGGGATAGTAGTAAACTGGTAAATTTGTTTTTGAGGAAAGGAAATGGTGCAGTATCTGTCACACATATCTCAGTGGACACCTGAACTGTGCTGCAAGGAAAGGGAGGAAGGTGGGAGTGAAAGAAGAAAGAAAGAAAGAGGTGCCGACCTTTCTCCAGAATAATTTCGACCCCCTGGGAATCTTTAGCGTGCACTGATATTACACAGCACACCGGGCGCCTTTCGCGTTCAGCCTTCATCGAAATGCGGCCGCCGCGGTCGGGTTTACAACTGGGTACCCTGGCTTGGTAGACTAGCGCCTTAACCCCTGCGACACAGCAGCGGGTAAATGGCAAACTGCTATTCATGATCTGAGAGAAGTTGCCTTAAGCACTCCACCCCAGTCTTATTTTTCCAGTTATTTTCGGCTCATGATCCGGATCAGTGGCCAATACATGCCATAACTAGACGTATTATTCCCTTACTACTTCCAGCACCTCGCTACTAATTGAGACCTGCTGTTCCCTTGTGAAACTCTATATGGACTTTAACGTCCCAAAGCAAAATTGGCCACGAGAAACACTGCAGTGGAGAGCTGTGGCAATTTTAGCTAACTGGAGTTCTTTAAGGAGCACTGTCATCGCATAGTACGCTGGCACCTTGCGACTTACTTCCATCGAAACGAGACTGCTGCAGCCGGGACTGAACCTGCATCCTCTGGCTCAGCAGTTGAGTGCCCTAAATACTGATCCATCACTGCAGAGCCATTCACACTAGGACTGGCACACTAGTGCGTTAACAGACTTAGTGCTAAGTGGAAAGAGAAAGGTGCCAGATTCTATAATTTTAGCAAATATGTCCACACATACTTACATGGCACGGCGCATCATGCAAGGTCAACTGGAATCCTAACGTAATGGGTTTGAGTAAAAAAAAGTGGGAGATAAATGCGAACTTTCACTCTCATTATCCTCAAAAACAAGTGTCGTTGAACTATCAATACCTGAAGCACCTAAGTATCAAGTTCTGAGAATAAAAACCAGACAATGTAATCACTCTTTCTGAAGCCTAGTTATTTGTTAAAATTATTTTCAATACATTTTCATTCCGGCATTAGTTATGCCTCTGAAGTTAATTTCACCTTTTCCTTTCAAATCTAAATCGGTGACAATTCAATATTACAATCTCTGCAGAGAACTTTCACAATAGCTGCAAAGTTCTGAATTGAAAAGGTGGTTAACTGCTCCTTACTACAAAATTATTTTGATGAAAAAATACTCCACGTTAGGCCACGACTTTAAGCAGGCAGCAGCTGGATACACCACACTATGACACTCCATCATTATAAAAGCTTCGTGACATTAGCTGGGCATTTGTCAAGGATAAAAATCGAAAATTTTGAGTCTGTATAGCATGCCAGGAAAAATGGGGTTAAAAAGCTTACCTCTCCTGCCTCATTCAATGCCCCCACAGTTTCGTCAATCTCCTGGCCAGCCTGTCCAAGTGCTGTAAAAACGAGCAGAAATTAAAGGGAGTGCAGCAAGCAACACAGAAAAATGTCGATGTGCCGAAATTGGAGCATGCTTTTATTAGACACAGCTGCAGAGAAGATAGGCTGGCCCAATTTTACCACATTAGTACAGATGGCCTTCATTTTTTCAATGACAAAAAGACCGTGCTGCTTTGCAAGGCATTTCCAGATAAGATCATCCCCTTCAGAGATGACCCTTGCACGGGAGGCATAGAAAGCAAGGACAGGGTCACTATCCTACTTGCCACCAGCATGACTGGCACACAGCCATGCTGTTGGCACACACTGTCCGCCACTCCTTGTGATTGGGAGACCACATAACACAGTGTGTCAAGAATGCAAGGCACCTTCCTTTGACTACCAAGCCAACAAGAAGGCTTGAATGACGTCCAGCATTCCTCACCGCAGGTTGCATCAGCTCGACTGATGCTTTGGCGCTTAGAAATGCAATGTGCTGGTGCATTTCTTGGGGAGGGGGGTTAATGTTCCATAGTGACTCAGGCGGTGAGGGATGCTGTAGTGGACGGCTCCAGAAATTTCGACCACCTGGGGTTCTTTAACGTGCACTGACAGCGCACAGTGCACGGGCCTCTAGAATTTCGCCTTCATCGAAATTCAGCCGCTGCAGGCAGATCGAACCCGTATCCTTCAGGTCAGCAGCCGAGCATTATAACCACTGAGCCACCGCAGTGGCCAGGAAATAAAGGCGGTTAGCACAGAATATGGAAGTACATACCTTTATTTGGCCTTGGAATAGTCTGCACCTGAATTTGTCCAGTCCCAACAGCTGCGGCTGCTGCAACAGCACAAAGTCATTCTCTGTAAAAATTACCAATGCACTTTTGCAGAACGTAATCAGTACAATAAAATTTTCTGTGCATTACAAAGATTTTACTTGTTTCAAGAACTATCTTTCTTCTCAACACTTTTGAAAAAGGTAGGATTGCTCAAAGTGCAATATTTTTTGCAAATTCTGGGCATGGACTTCAACTTCAATGCCTCGTAATTAGGACGCGTGCTTGCCAAATGATGACTTATTTACAACTTTAATAAGTGGCTTGGTCAGGCGTAGGCAATGGCAACAATAATAGCAAATAAAAATGTAATGCATATATGCAGTTTTAATCAATATTCATGCAGATTATGAATAAAATACTAGGCGTCAAAAGCTCCTTTTGAGTAACACAGCCAAAATAATACAGAATAACACGCGCAGCTCACATGATTTGTAAATTTTTGCTACCAGACAAAAACTTTCCTGAATTGCACAGTGCTAAGTATAGGCCTTTTCAGGAGTGTAAGAAAACACCCAAAGCATTGGGCTTAAAACCGGCGTTACGTGAAAAACCATGAACAAAAACAATGAAACAATGAGCCACTCAACTAATTTTTCTTTACAGTAGGCCAAGTGCAAACCCAACTGCAGGTATCAGATGCACAGTAAACACTGAAGGTTCACGATGATAGGGAGAATAGTGCTGTATGAATTTGTTAACGGTAGCATACAGTAATAAATCAGTTTTATTCACACACAAGTTGCCTTCTTGATACAAACGATTCCATCAGTTCCATACGGAAGGAGAGCTAGTAGGTCAGCAAAATATCAGTTTCATTGTATACAGCCAGGAGCATAGGGTATGAAAGCCATTTCATTTCAAGCCCAAAATAAGAAATTCATTCATGAAAAGTGCCTAATAATTTGTGATAAAAATATTGACCTTGTGGAAACCCACAAAATTTTAGGACACTGCAATGTTACACCTACTAGGTGTGGACAAGGGCTTTAACGCCTGTTTGTTCTCAAAACAGTCACTGACACATTTGCAGTATAACAGCACAAGAAAAAGACAATGGTCAGCTGATCCCTGCTAGTGGTTCAAGTTCTACTAAAGTGAACATTTGTCCCACTCCAAGTATGTCACCAGTTTACACACAGTCAAGCCCACTCATAACAAACCTCATAGTTGCGTGGATTGCGTTCGTTATATCCGAAGTTCAAAGTAAGTGGACTTTCCATGTTAAGGTCAAAATTACAAAATCCAGACCGCTATTCGTTATGCACGTCTGTCTATTTAAACTAAGGCTTATTATATTGCTTTCCAAGCTCTCCAGAACAGTCGAATACCCCTTCCCGATCTCGGTGTTACCCATTAGCTGCCTTAGGGAGGAAAATAGGTTTTTGAGGTAATGAAATGGCCCAGTATCTGTCTCACATCTTGGTGGACACCTGAACCGCGCAGTAAGGGAAGGGGTAAAGGAGGAAGTCAGAGAAGAAAGGAAGAAAGAGATGCCATAGTGGAGGGCCCTGGAATAAATTCGACCACTTGGGGATGCTTAACGTGCAATGACACGTGCAACACAGGCGCCTTTCACGTTTCACCTCCATTGAAACGCGGCCGCCGCAGCTGGGTTCACACCTGGGAGCTTTGGTTCAGTAGCTGAGTGCCCTAATCACTGAGCCATTGCGGCGGGGAGCTTAAGGAAGGAGATATAGCTAACCGCAGCGGAAGCCTCCACAACAGATGGTGGTAGGTCAGCCTCCTCGTCATCGCCTTCATCATTTTTCTGGCGACTGGACAACGTTCGTAGTTATAACGTGTTAATGCTTGTATTTTCGTCAGTGACTGGCTCTCCGATGCCGGGGTCACCACCAGCAATATCAGGTCAGCAATATCTCAGCTCCCGAGAAAAAAGAGGGTTTCCGACAGCAGGGGCAGTTTTACAGGGTCTCATAGTTCGCTGTAACCAATTTGTGCGGCCAATATAGTTTGTTGCATCTCATACGATGGCATGGACCTAATACATATTTTGATGGTAGCACTACCCTCACAGGTAATAAGCAAGCATTATTATTATAACTGCGGCCATTTTAAGTGGGCTTGCCTGTATTAACGTACCATCCAAGGAGCTGAGGCAATTTCTTGCTGCAAACGCTGATTTCTTCAAACAGATACTAGGATATAGCTTTGGGACATGGAAAAATATAAATTTAGTCATGGAAGGCAGCTGTAATAAAAAGTAATGAAACCAGGTACCCTGAGGCACTGGTGCCGGCAAAGGTGGTGCAGATGAAGGGAGGACGTGTCCAGGGCCTGGAGGTGCCGTAAACCCAGGCTGGCAGCTGGTAGCTAAGAATAGATAAAAAGAAATGATTGCCAAAGGCAACAGAAGCAATGAAGTAAAATAAAATATGCGTCACGCCTGCGAGTAGCTTTGTTCCAAAAAACATGAATGTCAACTGGTAGCAAAGGCATGAAGCCTTTCTCCCTGCTTGAAAAGTATTTCCTTTCCGTCCTCACATGAAACACGATGCACTTTACACATTCTCCATAAGAAACATCTGTTCGAAGTTCCTGGTTCAATAATTATGCCAAATGCTCATTTCTTCTGTTCAAAGGGAAGCAGATATTAGGATGTGGTTTTGAGAGATGCAGAAATATTTAAAAGTAGGCAAGGAAGGCAGCTATAATAAAAATACGATGAAGCCAAGTACCCTGAGGCATTGGTGATGGTGAAGATGCTGTAGCTGAAGGTGATAGATGCTCAGGACTTGATGGTGCCACCACACCAGACTGGCAGCTGGCAGCTAAGCATATAAAAAAAATGGTTGCCAGTGACAAGAGAAGCAATGAAGTAAAATAAAATATGTGTCAAGTCCATGAGTAGATTTATTTCAAGCACTGTGAATGTTGACTGGCAACAATGGCCTGGCTGGCTGTGAGCCAGCCATGCACTGGCTGCACTGGCTGTGA
Source organism: Amblyomma mixtum (assembly GCF_055824585.1). NCBI lineage: Eukaryota > Metazoa > Arthropoda > Arachnida > Ixodida > Ixodidae > Amblyomma > Amblyomma mixtum. The sequence goes on along the minus strand of NC_143017.1, from coordinate 49,393,103 downwards.
GCCAGTGCATGCCACCTGTAGAAATTCTCCATAAGAAGCATTTGTTGAAAGTCGCTGGTTGAATAATTATTATAAATGCACATTTTTTCTGTTCAAAGGGAAGCAGACACTAGGATGTAGCTTTGAGACATGCATAAATATTTAAAATTATGCCAGGAAGGCAGCTGCAATAAAAAAGGAATGAAACCAAGTACCTTCCGGCACTGGTGACAGTGAAGCTGGAGCAGCTGAAGGGAGGACGTGTCCAGGGCCAGATGGTGCCACCCCCCCAGACTGGCAGCTGGCAGCTAAGAATAGGTATAGAACGAGAAGCGGTTGCCGCCAGTGATTACACCAGAACATTCCCTCTGCTTGAAAAGTATTTACTTTGTCTGCTCACATGAGACAAGATAAACTAATCACACATTCTCTACAACAAGCACGTGCTGAAATTTTCTGGTTCAATAACTACTGAATATATGTACAAAAATCCTATCTCCATCAAGCATACCGAAAAAATAGGTTAGAGGATATGCTCTTGTTCCACAGTACAAGCAAGCATACACTGAGAGAAAGCTAGGACGACTAATATCAAACACTAGGTTAGCATTATCTTTTTACGCACCACTTTCAAAGATCTTTGCACATAGCGCCTTTTGTAGCTGCTCGTTCATCTTCCTGAGGTTGGTAACCTCAGCCCGAAGGTGCTCCACTTCCTTTTCCATGTTGCAGAGCAAGCTGCCACCTGCTGCAACGTCTTGGCTGTCGAAAAGGCTCTCCTCAGCTCTCCGCTGAGAAGTAGCCCTCGCTCTCACGTCCTGCCTTGCCTACAACCAAGAAATCAAGATGACAGAACCTCATGCTTAGATCGCACAAAGGACATTCAAGACAACATGCCAAATAAATGAGAACCTATTCTTAACCAGCAACACATCTGGCACAACACATAAACAGTCATATCCAGGTTGCCAAGACTAGAAAAGGTTTAAACCAAATTTGTTATTTGCCGTGTGTCACACAATCTTTTGGAAAGTGCACCTATCATAAGTATGTGCATTATTGCATTCCCTCACAAAGTGCATTGAGGAAATATGATGAACAATATCCACCATTTTGAGCTGCCTTTAGGTGCAATCATTTCAGAATTCAAACAAATGATGTACCCTACCCAATAAGTGGCAGAGATCTGTTTTTCAATGAGCATAGAGGAGGCACTAACGCTTTCCATTTATCTCCAACCCAAATCAGGAAAAGCAACCAAACAACCATGCATAGTACTGAAAAGGCAATGCAGTGAAATGTGGGGACTTCCCAGCTAGAAAGGAATGAACGAACAAAAGCACAATAGGCCCGCGGACTATTAAACAGCGGGTGACAAAAACTGCGCGTCCCAAGATGCATCACATTACAAATGGAAGCACTAAAAAGAAATGTGAGCCAAATGTGCTTGGTTCACATTTTAGCGGCAGTACAAACAATCGCGGCGGCAAGAAATGCGAACAGCGGAGTGCATAGGAGCCGCGCTGTTTGCATCTTTTTTTATTGGGATAGTATACACGTGCGTGCGATTATCTAGAAAGCCGAAGCGCGCGCTCTAGACTGGTTTGCTCACCGCTGTGCGGCGACATCCGTAGCTGATTCTGCTACTTCCCTAGTAATGATACCGCTGCCCTAACGTCTACAACCGCGGAAAGAAGGCCAAGACCTTGCACTTTAATATCCTACTTTCAAACCCGGTTCTTAGGAACAAAAAAAAAAGTACCTTTCAGGTTTCTCAATATTGCCGAGATGTTCGCAATGCCGAAAACACGCCGAGCTCCTAAGCGACTGAAACTGGTGGCATAACAGTTCAGTGCATGCCATTCCTCAGTTCTCGCCACATACGAATGCAAAATGTGTATTAACTCCACGAGTACGGCACAGGGCACTCAACTAGTTGCTTACTTCAGTACAGTTAGTTTTAGGCTAGTTGGTATTCTTGATTTAAGCTCATGGTTTTTCAGCGCAACGGCATACGGCCAAAGAAAAGAAGCAGGAAGAGAAGAAAGACGAACACAGCGCTGTGTTCGTCCTTCTCGTTGCTTCGCTGTTCGTTGCTTACCTTCTTTTTGGGTGGCGCGCCATGGCTGCCGCGCTTCGTTGACCTCTCTCTGCGTTCTTCCCGCCACGACATCATTTCTTCTTCGGTTTCTGTTGAAAAGCATCATAATATCAGAACGAACACGTCTTGCGAGCACTGGTCAAAGGCGCATTTGAGTAAAGCTGGACTCACCGGTCATGTGAATAATCCTGGCGTCGTAAAATCCCCCGCGTGTTTTGTCGTCGCCCTGCCAAAACACTTCGTACAATTTGCCTCGCTCAAAATCTTCAATATCTCGAGGGACGAAGTTCCGAATATCGTTGTCTTTGACAACGTATTTCCGCTGTTCGCCGTCGTATTGAATAAGCACGTAATACATTGCAGCTAAGTACTGCTCACACGCCACAACGACGCCGACGTCCCTTTGTTTACTACGCTCAGGCTCAGCACATATCACATGACAGCAGGCCGAACCGCGTTAGAGCAGCGATTCCTAAGGTTCAACTTTAGTGGCGCGAACGCATACTTGGAGAAGAAATACTCTGCTCTACTTGGGCAGATGGCGCTACCGCCGGCTTGCGCGCTGCTGTCGGCCTGGTGTATATGCAAGCAGTGCCTCCTTCTCGAACCTGTTGCTATTTTCTCGCTGTCATTGGTTCGCTGAAGCACGAAACCTTTAAAGAGGTCGTGAACTTTGCTCAAGGTTCTTTTTTAATCGACCAGTTTCAGTAAAAGTTGACTTGCTACCGATTGTGTGTAGCGATTTAGACTTTCTAGCGCCCTATTAAGCGTCATTACAACCTGTAATAAAGAATAGCTAACCACAGAAAAAAGAGGATATGCACAACCATAGAGGAGAACCTTTATGTATACCAAGATCTACCAGCGCGAGAATGAACAACACGGGCGAAATCCAACCGTCCTTTGAATATATATGCATTGCGGAGTGACATTGGTAGAGTTAATACGGCAGCATAACGCACGTAAAGGTATGGCCAACCGCGGAAACCGCATAGCATAACGAGAGGCATATGAGACGCGAAAAAATACCGAATATGATTGAGTGCGTCGCAGGAAGCGCTTCCCACGTGTAGTCGTTCCACGTTTGCGTTTGAATTTTTTTTATCTTTATTGACATCATGCGAAAATAAAGAGCTCATCAAATTACTTACGTCTGGTTGAGCTCGCAGAAACACGAACCTGCACCGATCAGAGAGAGCTTCCTGTGTTTTCCAGTTTCTACACGTTAAACTCATTAGCTAGCCCGAAGAACCGTAGCGCGCCAGCGGTTTCTACCGCCACCTTGCGAGATATCCAAATGGTTTCAGAAAGGCCCCTGAAACGGCTCCTGCTATCGACACTAACCATAATAAGATTACCCTCTTGTTCTACAGCTTGCATTACGGATTGCTTTGACTTCAGCTGGATTTACTGACAGTTTCGTAAATTCTTCAAAATTTGGTTGACTCTCATTTGGCATGTTTATATCTTAGATTCTGCATCTATCATTGGTATGCAGTGATGCAATGCCTATTACTAATTTGTAAATCATTACGTTCAGCTTATCATCCTCTGTACCCGCTAGAAATGATGAATTATATCTTTGGTGCTCATCAGCTAGATATGATGGCCTCCAAGTTTCAATCCGCGCGCGGAGGCATGTCCCCAGAGATATTAAGCAGGCTATAAGTCCAAGGCAGTGATGAGGGCAGTAATTGCAAAAGGCGCTCGCTCGGGCGCTAGCACACTGAAAAGAGGGAAGAATTAGGAGGAGACGATGCCAGTGCCGTGGCTCGGTCAGTCGTCGTTCTTCCTATTTTAGCAGATAGACAAGAGAGTTCGTGCGCACTCGTTGAGAGACTGGACGAGGAGACAGAAGCAGCATACTCTCGCCGTTTGATTTCTTTCCCAGGCAACAAAATCGCGGGGCGCTTTCGGGCTGGTGGTTTGAGGAAATGCAGCTACTCACTAAATTACTTATGTCTGGTTGAGCTCGCAGAAATACGAACCTGCATCGTTGACAGCTTCGTGTGTTTTCCGGTTTCTATACGTCCAACATATTATCTGGTCCGAAGAACAGCAGCGCGCCAGCGATTTCTACCGCCACCACGCGAGGCAACCAAATCGTTGCAAAGAGGCCCCTTAAACGGCTCCTGCTGTCGGCCCTAAGCGACTCAGGTCGTAGTGAAGGGCTGCGGAAATTTCGGCTACCTGTGGCCGTTATTAAGCGGGGGGCGACTTCGGGTCGGTCCTCTATATCCGCTGGAAATAATGTTTCACCACCACCACCTGGGTTCTTTAACATGCACTGACATCGCGCAGTACCCAGGCCTCTGAAATTAGAAAAATTGATTTTTGAGGTAAGGAAAATGCGCAGTAACTGTCTCACATATCTCGGTGTAGACTGAACCGCGCCGTAAGGAAGGGATATAGGAGAAAGTGAACGAAGAAAGGAATAAAGATGCCGTAGTGGAGGATACTTTCGACCACCTGGAGGGTCTTTAACGTGCACCGACATCGCACAGCAAACGGGCGCCTTTTGTGTTTCGCCTCCATCGTAACGCGGCTGCCGCAGTTGGGTTCGGACCCGGGTTTCGACGAGTACCGATCGAAATTAGGACGCCTCGACCGGGATTGAACTTGAGTCTGGGGTCAGAAACCGAGCGCCATAATCACTGGGCCATCGCGGCGGCTGCAGACTATCTTTAAGTAACGAAAAAAATTATAGAAGAGAAATTAGCTAGATGCAGGTTTGTTATATTAAGAAAAAATTATAGCGCTTTTATTGTTTGTTCTTTTTCTTATAGCCTTCAACAAAGAAAGTTGAACACCTAGTATAAATAACAGTTCTGCTTTCCGGAGCTCACAGACCTTACACGGTTACACGTTTTAGCTCTGAGCAAAGACGACCGGCAAATGCTGCAGAAACAAATTTAGACCGCCCGAAACAGTTTCTAGTTTGTTCGTATATAGTCAATTATACTCATATCAAGACCATTAGCTTTAAAAGAATTGGACAGTACACAATAGCGTAGTGGGTTGTGATTTCCGTTCTGAGCGGTTTGACACCTTTGAACGTGTTTTTAATTTTTTTAGTGTTATTTCAAATGATTAATTGATTGAGCTCTAAATTTTTTTAAATTAGCACCATCAAGCATTGGATTCTCATTCTGAGGGTTTTGACACATTTGAACCCCCTTCTTTCCAATTTTTTTCTTTCTTTAATTAATCAATTCATTCCATGATTTCGTTAACACGTCATCGCCTATCACGCATCAATTAATCATCAGTCGTTATAACCGCAAATTACCATGATGCGATTTTTTTTACGCAGCCTCCTATTATAGGTCGCAGATTCGAATCCTTGGCGCGAGCTTGCACGAAACGCTGAATAGTACGACATCATCCGGAACATTTTGCGGCAAACGGTTGACATGATACGATTTTCTTTTACGCAGCCCCCGATTATTTCCGACAAGTGGTGCCGACTGCGCCGACGGCTTTTCGACCAAACGAGCTCTATATGCTGCCGCGTAAAACAGTATACAAGGCTGTTTATGGAGTTATAATCGTTTCTGCCTCACTATAGCTTATAAAGCTGTAATGAAACTAGCTGTGCCAGTATTGGAGCCTAAAGAAATTTCAAGTATCGTGCCCAGCTCTGACACGTGATGGTTAGCAAATGAGCGAATGATGCGCCGCACCAATTATGAGAGCTCGGGCGAAGTGGCCTAAGACTGAAAAATAGATTTAAAAAAATGGTGAAGTTTAATACTCTTAATTATATCACACTTAAATAAAATTAAAGAAAATATAGCTGAGCCTAGTGGAAATCTGCCACCACCCCGTTTCAAAGGGGGCGCTCCCATCCATCCATCCATCCATCCATCCATCCATCCATCCATCCATCCATCCATCCATCCATCCATCCATCCATCCATCCATCCATCCATCCATCCATCCATCCATCCATCCATCCATCCATCCATCCATCCATCCATCCATCCATCCATCCATCCATCCGCCGCCGCGGTGGCTCAGCGGTTACGGTGTTCGGCTGCTGACCCGAAAGACGCGGGTTCGATCCCGGCCGCGGAGGCTGGAATTTCTTTGGAGGAGAAATTTTAGAGGCCCGTGTACTGTGCGATGTCAGTGCACGTTAAAGAACCCCAGGTGGTCGAAATTTCCGGAGCCCTTCACTACGGCGTCTCTCATAGCCTTAGTCGCTTTGGGACGTTAAACCCCATAAACCAAACCAAACCAAACCAAACCATCCATCCATCCATCCATCCATCCATGCATCCATCCATCCATCCATCCATCCATCCATCCATCCATCCATCCATCCATCCATCCATCCATCCATCCATCCATCCATCCATCCATCCATCCATCCATCCATCCATCCATCCACCCAACCCTCAGTGGGGATGTCTCCAAGAGTCTTATGGTGTCTTCGGCTGACGGCACTCGTGGAGTTTTCCACGCTCGCGTGCGGTGCCCCACGTTCGGCTGGATGCCACTCGCTCAGTGCTGTACAATCGGGTGGGACGAGCACGACACACGTGCGCGCCACCGCGCCACCGTGGAGACCGACGGTGGAGCGCGGTGCAATCCCGTCGTGCAGCGCGCGCTAGCAGACGACGCGTTCACGCTCGTTGGTTGACGCAGCATCGACGAAGACGTAAAACGGACGAAGCTTAACAATCTAGTCGGCACATTTTAAAGAAATGTTGAATATTATAGCACCTGCAATACATTTATTCGCGCTGCAATCACGCAGCCACTGGCCGGCGAGCCATGTGCCTTCCGTTTTGAGGAAATTAACTCTTTTCTGCCGGCGCCTATTCCCATCGATAGCCCGCTTTCCATGGTTTCAAGTTCGTATTTTCCCGCTTTTTGAAGCGTTCCTGGACAACTAGCGCCATCCAGTGTGAAATAAAGAAAGTCTTTTTTTTCAGTTTCGCTTTTGGTTTGACTTTTTCCGCCAAGCGGTGATTTTTATAAGGTACTTTTCTGACCTTTAATGTGAGGTACAAAGTGTCTAGTCGACAAAAATAGTATATAGTCAACGGTCTTTATAGTCGGGAAAGAAATAATGCGTCTTTTCTTTTTATATTATTAGTTATAATAGTTTACAGACTGAATAAAATGTACAAAAATGAACTTTTTGGCACAAAAAATACATTTGGCGGTTTTTAGCGGGTTTTGGAAGTTCCTGTCGCGGGTTTTTTACTTTTGTGTTGGGGACACTGCTCCTCAGGCCGTTCTTGTCGATTCGCGCCTCTTTGTTTACTCAGGTGGTATCCCTCCACTGGTGCCCCTTTTTATTGTTTTGCACACTTCTACGATGAGCACTCCGCAGCGGAAGAGGTACCGCCGGTACCTAGAACCCGGAGAACCACCACAGCTGCCGAGACAGACATTCAGGTACCAGCACATGAGACAGCTTCGAGAAGTTCCCGACGAGGGCGAATCGGGTGAAAGCATGTTGACCATTGGTGAGCCGGGCGTTCCTGACGGTAGCGGCGGTAATAACGGCGCCGTTCAGACGGCCGCTGACGACGCATCGCCTTGTGAGAGCAATGGAACTGAACACTCTTCTAGCCAGCAAGATGTGGGTCAATGTCCTTCCGATGATACTGATGGCCCGGCTACGACTGCTATGGACGAGGATGAAAGCGACGACGATCGCTTCAGCGGCAACAGCAACGACCGGAGCGGCGCGATCCCCGACTCGGCGTCCGCGGGTACGCATGGCGAGGATATCAGGGCTTATTTCGACAAGTGTTCTCAAGAATTACTGCCGAATCAAAATATCAACAAAGCACAGGCCGTTCTCCTCATTTTGACCTACATTGTACACGCAGGCCTCACCTGGTCTCAGGTGGAAGGCCTTTTGAAACTTATAAACACACTTTGTGGGAAGAACGTGGTGCCCGACACTGCATATTTGTTCCGCAGAATGTGGGAAAAAAAAATGGACTCGCTTCATGTGCATTTCTTTTGCGAACGGTGCTTTGCCTACTTCGGCTGTAAAGAGAAAAAGGACACCTCGCACGTATTCACATGTGACATTTGCGAAGCTACAAAGACTGTCAGCTACCTCATTGCGAGGAACAGCTTCTTCCTTATCTTTGACCTTCATGCGCAAGTGTACAGTGTTATTGCGCGGTACTCTCAAGAATTGTTCCGATGCTTGAAGCGATTGACATCAAAGGTACCTGCAACATATGATGACATCACAGATGGAAGGCTGTACCGCAGCATCAGAAACAGCCTAAAGGCAAGGTGGTGCGATTTATCTGTTACGTTGAACACAGACGGATCTCCTGTGTTTAAATCGAGCAAGGCAAGTGTGTGGCCGATTCAGTTCATGATCAATGAACTGCCCTTCAACATTCGATTCCAAAATGTGGTTGTTGGGGCATTGTGGTTCGGCAAAAAACACCCTCCACAATATTTATTTATGAAAGCATTTGTGAAAGCGTTCAAGGACATCGGACACATAGCATGGCAACACGCTGGCGAGACTATGCTATCTAAGGTTACTGTGATGTGCTGCTGCGTGGACTCTCCGGCCAGGGCAGCCCTGCTGAACATGAAGCAATTTAATGGTTATTTTGGCTGTTCCTGGTGCCTGGAGGAGGGGACATGTGTGGAAGGTAAGTCACACATTTAGCAGAAGGGATCACACTGACTTATCAACCATGTGCTAATGGTCTTTCGATGTATGCTCTTAATATTCCTTGCAGCTGCTTTGTGCATCAGGTGCAGAATAATCAGCTTAGATAGAAACAGCTTATTCAGAATATTGCCACGTATCATTGCACTAAAACGTGACAATATTATGTGTCTGTGTGTGTGTGCAGATATAGGCTACTCTGAGTCGCTGTCAGCTAGCTTTTAGATTTGTTGTATACCCTTCGCAAAAGTAATTTATCTGAGGACATAAGTGCAAATACTTTTTGCACTAGACTTTGTACACCAGCTGGGTGCAGACCAAGCAGCACTTTCAAAATTGTTTACTTTGACTGGTGTGTCTTTGAGCACGCTGCTGGAAAAATTTGCTGTTTGAGATATCATCTCATTACAACATTTCCCTTCTTGTTAATTTTATTCATTATTCCCACTTAGACGTATTTCCAGAAGGTGCAGATATTCTGGCTTAATTCAGTACTTGAAATACAAGTATTCGTATCATTTTCTGTGTTATTAAGACTGTTTTCTTTGCAGGCACTGTACGGTACATCACTGAAGAGACATTGCCAGCTCCACGCACTCACAGTGGAATGATGGAAGACATGAAGGCTGCCCACCTACACCATCGTGTGGTACGTGGAGTGAAAGGCCCATCAGCCCTAATGCATCTGGAAGGTTTCAACCTTGTATGGAGCCTCCCACCAGATTATATGCATTGTGTGTTGGAGGGCGTTGCACAGCAAATAACAGAGTCATGGTTGACAGCAGTTGGAGAGTCCTATTATACTGGACGGCGCGCCCATGAACTAGAAAGCCGCCTCCAAAAACTCAGGCCACCAAAGTCATTTTGCCGCTTGCCCCGTCCCATTGCAGAGCGAAAGCACTGGAAGGCCACTGAGTGGCTGTACTGGCTCTTGTATTATTCTCTTCCGTGCATGGTAGGCCTACTTCCTGACAGGTACATAAATCACTTCTCCTTACTGTGTCAAGGAATTTTCCTCTTGACTCAGACTTCTGTGTCTGACGCAAACATCCGCCAAGCCGACCAACTCCTTTCTTTATTTGTACAGAAAATGTGTTCACTCTATGGTGAGAGTAATGCAACATTTAATGTCCATCAGCTGTTGCACCT